>NC_022023.1:5486477-5536854 GCF_000317375.1 Microtus ochrogaster
AAACTCCGCCCCACACACATGTAATTATAAATGCTCTAACATAGAGTATCAATACCGAAGTGTCAGTCCTGAAAACATATGTACAAGTAACATAGAAACAGAGCCGGTCATGTTTAGAAACACATGTGTATATGTATATATCCATGAATGAAAAAAGCACATGAAGTTGAAAGAGAGCAAAGGGGTTATATGAAAAGGTTAGAAGGAAGAGGGGGGAAGGGAGAAATGACCTAATTAGATTGTAATCTCAAAGACTTAAATAATTAAAAAATGCCAGTAGCCAGTTGTAAACACCTCAGCAATATGAAATATATCACTCCCCATTGTCATTGCAAAGAATGAACAGTCTCCTCTAGTGTCAAGTGATGTATTGGGTAGGATTGGTCATAGGAAGACTCTTGGATAAAATAAGAACACTTCCACGAGAACAGATCAGTCGTAAGACTTTCTGGTTTTGATTCATATTTTTAAAAATGTAAGTTTCAAGTAGTCTTAAATATTTAAGGAACCATTTTCAATTATTTGTATTCTAGTTTGTAGTTTTTGAAGTAAATAAAATTAGCATACTGTTTACAACACATTTACATGAAATCCAACTAGCTTTACAATTTTAATAATGTGTGAATTACCCAGAAATGCTTACATATGCTGATGTATACATAATATGTGTAGAACTTAATATTTACATTGATAAATAGGCATTTCTTGAATTTCAAACTAATGAAGTTTTCTTTTTATAAATATTGATACATTTTAATGGGATTTTTTAAGTTAAAATAAATTAAACACTATTACACTTATGCTTGAAAGGTTGTATTCTTAAAGTATTTTATTTAGTTTTAATTTTACTGCATATTTAATGTCTCAATGGCAATAACTTTCATAAAATAAACATGAGAAACTATTCTAATGTTTTATTTTAATTTGCATGTCTTAATTTGGGCTTTATACAAAGCACTATGGAGTGTGCTGCTTATATACAACAAAATCTACTTCTGCCTGTACTGGACACCGGAAGTCTGCGATTGGATTGCCAACATGGTCCAGTTCTAGCGACAACCTGCTTCCAGTTTGCGTATTAATGAACTTTTACCATGGCATAGCAGCGAAAGACTTGATTAGTTTTTATCATTCTTATGGAGACACAAATCTATGCATAATAGGCTCATGATGTAATTGCCTTCCAACAACCACATCCAAATACTATGACATTAATACCACAGTTTTTTAAAAAGTGAATTTTGTATCATGATAAGCAGAATTCCCACAACGATGGGGGAAGTAATCTCCATTCCTCACTTTCACGAGTCGCTACTGGCACTTGAGGTCTTCTGTTAAAGGGACAATGGTTCTTCTTTGAGGATGTGGCCACTGGTCATTCCCTATGTATATGGTCTGCACCCAAGCACCTGTGAACTGATAGGACTTACTGGGTAATGAAACCAAGCAAAGATAGGAGAGTGAGCTATTGGGGAAGATACAGTTATTTGGAGCTGGTAACCATCAAGTTTCATTTTCAAAATTATCAAAAGTAACCTAAGGCCCACACTACGTTCAGAATCCAGAAACTTCATGTCTCCGAAAGCTTCGGTATAAATAAACACTATTGAAAAGAAGAAGAAGAAAGAAAGAAAGAAAGAAAGAAAGAAAGAAGGAAGGAAGGAAGGAAGGAAGGAAGGAAGGAAGGAAGGAAGGAAGGAAGGAAGGAAGGAAAGAAAGAAAGAAAGAAAGAAAGAAAGAAAGAAAGAAAGAAAGAAAGAAAGAAAGAAAGAAAGAAAGAAAAAGAAAATGATTCTTAATGATGTGCCCCACTTGCTCCTGCAGCTGATGGGAACAGATGCAGAGACCCACAGCCAGTTACTAGTCAGACCTCTGGGAACCCCACAGGAGAGGGAGAAGAAGGATTGTAGTATCCAGAGGGGTAAAGGACACCAGAATCCCACAAAATCAACTAAGCAAGGTCCATAGGGACTCACAGAGACTGAATTAAAAATCGCGGAGCCTGCATGGGTCCATTCTAGGTCCTCTGGATACATGCTGTGGTTCTTTAGCTTAAGGTATTTGTTGGATTTCTCACAATGGGAGTAAAGGGTCTCTCCTTCCCTTGGGAGTAAAGGGTCTCTCCTTCCCTTGGGAGTAAAGGGTCTCTCCTTCCCTTGCCTGCTCTTGGGATCTATTTCCTTCTATTGGGTTGGCTCCTCCAGGCTTTGACTTGAGAGTATATGACTAATCATATTGCATCTTGCTATACCGTGTTCGATTGATATCAACTGGGGAGTCTACTCTTTTCTGAAGAAAAACAGAGGAGCAGTGGATCTGGGGGAGAGGGGAGGTGGTGGTGGGGTTCAGGAGGAGTGGGGAAAGGGAGGTTATGGTTGTAGACATTTTGGGGATACACAAACATTTGACTTTTGTAATGATCTGTGATGCTATAATGGATTTGTATAAGTTGAGTCAATTTCATCTGTGCTATTCTTTAGTTACCTCTTTAAGATCAAATCCTATGATTGCCATGTACATAATATTAACCTTTAAAAACTGTTTCTTATAGATATCTTCAAGTTATTCTAAAACAACTCTAAAATAAACAGTGTCATTGATTCAGGTTTTAGTTTGTAAAAATTGAAATAATGTAGCTGTTTTTACATGATTGCAGCATCTACAACATATTAATATATTACTTATTTTTATGAAATATGCAGTTGATGGGTAGTTTTTTCTTAGTGTTAAGTGTTTTTCAATCTGTCTAAAGTGAGAACTCAGTATGCTTCATATCATGGGTTCATAGAGCTTAGAAATACTCTCTCCCTCTCTCTTTCTCTCTCCGTGTGTGTGTGTGTGTGTGTTTGTGTGTGTGTGTGTTTGTGTGTGTGTTTGTGTGTGTGTGTTTGTGTGTGTGTTTGTGTGTGTGTTTGTGTGTGTGTGTTTGTGTGTGTATGTGTGTGTGTATGTGTGTGTATGTGTGTGTATGTGTGTATGTGTGTGTATGTGTGTGTATGTGTGTGTATGTGTGTGTATGTGTGTGTATGTGTGTGTATGTGTGTATGTGTGTGTGTATGTATGTGTGTGTGTGTGTGTATGTGTGTGTGTGTGTGTGTTTGTGCGTATACCTCACTCTTCTTTATGGTCTCATTGTTGGAGGAAATGATGTTTGTCTTCTTATGTGGATTGTTTTCTGATGTCTGGCACAGGTTAGGTAAATTATGTCTAGAAGAACTTTCTGCACAGGAAGAAATGTTCTGTAGTACACAACATGGAAGATACCAGATATACAGCTGCTCAATGTTGGGGTGGAATATTAACAGTGAGATGAGGAAAAGAAACGTTTTAATGTTAAATTTACATTCTATATAATAAAACACAATTTCACCTTTTGTATTTGAATGTTTTCCAGATTGTTTGGCACTCGTGGCAGAGTTTGGATTCATTAGCCTCTCTTAAAAATCAACAATAATGGCTGTTCATTTATAAATACTTTTCAATCAACTCATGTTGCATAACAAATTATATATATATATATATGAATTTTGCCTTATTCATGCTTTTAACAATTGAATGTATCTTCTATTAATTAAATGTAGCTTTTAGTACACGTATTTTGAATGAATAAATATATTTTTAGAAGTTTGCTGCAGTCCATAAATATAAGCTGAACATATTTAAGTAGGATAGAATTGAGTCCTTTCTATGTCATCCACACAATTCATAGCTGAAAAGCATTGAGAAGACTTACAAAAAAACTAAACAAAATTTCACAGTGGGCAGCCTATTATTATAGGTGCTCCATCAGAAGAATGTGGTTTTCCTCCCTCTGCAGCCATCAACTGCCATTGATGCAGACACCTACATGTGCATGTATAGTAACACTAAGTGAACTTGGGGAGTCATTAAAAATTTTGAAGTTAGGAGTTAGATTGGAAATATGTTTGGGGGAG
The DNA here is from genome assembly GCF_000317375.1 of Microtus ochrogaster. Classification (NCBI taxonomy): domain Eukaryota; kingdom Metazoa; phylum Chordata; class Mammalia; order Rodentia; family Cricetidae; genus Microtus; species Microtus ochrogaster. The sequence continues at coordinate 5,490,413 of NC_022023.1, forward strand.
GTGAACTTGAAGTAAGAGAGCAGAGGATGACTATGATCTGGATACATTCTATAGATTTATGAAATAGTCAAAACTTTATTAAAATCATAAGTATTTCAATGATTTGTAGCTATTCTTGTTTTATCTGGGCCTGAAAACATGCAAAGCCTCACGGAATGCTTAAGTCTTACGCTCTCCCAGTTAATAGCAATTGGATCCTCTTAAAATTATTTAATATTCCTTAGCTCTAGGAGCAATATCTGAAAGGTGAGTAAAATACTGTGTATGTAACACATTACAGTATAATGTTTAGGAACAGAGTTAGTACTTGGATCTCAAAACTATAAATTAAACCTAACACACACATTGGGCTCAGCACAAATTGACACTTAGTTAAACATTATGCTGTGAAGACCAGAAAAGAGGGAATAAGCGTGGTATTTATCACTCTTATTATTAGTCTTGGACCTAGCTGAAGAAATTCTTGTATCAGCTGACAAGAATCAGAGAGTTGTCATTGCTTCCTGAGTATGTGGGGGAAAAAAAGGATAAACATATAAGCCTAAATCCAATCAGAGATTTTGACACTGGAGCCATTTGTCTTGATGTCTATGAGGATGAAAATATGAAGATAAAGAGACAAACGGGCTTCTGTGAAATAATTTGTACCAGAAAAAAATAAGGGAATTTAGTGATGAGCATTATTTATGCAATGACATCATTGCGATAAAATTGATTTTCATTTTATTTCTATTAGTATAAATAGCTGTATGAAACTAGCATACCTGGTTAGAACGAATGTTTCCATAAACTGCAATGGTAAAGATATGAGTCACTGGAAACTTTAAGGGCCCATGGCCTACCTCGGCCTTGATAATCTCTAGGATCCTGGAAGGCTTTCACTGGAGTGAAACTTGACTTGCATTATCAGCTGTGTTTAGAGAACTGCTGGCCGTAAGGAAATAAGAAGCGGAATGATTTAGATGGGGGAAAATCATAGACCCTGAAGCGCACAGAAGTGTTGAGAGTTAGAGAGATGCCAATCTGGATCCAGAACAATTAGGAAACCAGATCAATTACACAAAGTTGGACTTAGCTAAGCATGGGGGAGATGGGTGTACGAGCAGATACATTTCAAGGACTAACTTATCTAACACGCCCTAATTAGCTCTGATTTTTTTTTCTTCTAATACGGCTAGTAGAAGAGCCCAAGGAGCCGTTGCTATATCTCCAGAGCAAAGATCCCTTCCAGAACATGCCGTCTAGGCTGCATATGTTGCTTCCAAGGGCCTTGGGAGACGTGGGAGGCTGTCCTAAATTGCCATCTGCTGTTTGTTTTGCTTCTTCCTTCTACTTTTATTTTTTTAATTTTTGGCTCTTTCCTTGTGGTTTAGAAACTTATTCACTCCCAGTCAATATCGAATGCTCTTTGAAATAAAATAAAATTTATGTGTTTCTGCACCAAGCACTGGTTTTCACATTTTACAATTTAACCTCATTTTAATTATGCTTACTACTATATAAAGTGTTATATTAATATAATAGAAATAATATATAATAAATAAGACTTTATTTGAAATCAATTAATACTTACATTAAACATGTCTTTTCATCTGAGGTTGTTGTAAAGCCAATATAATCCTGAATGAATTCAGTCATTGTTGAGCATATTAAATATATGAGTTTAGCACCCTCCTTGTGATCCTGGCTATACATGAAATAAAACATCAATGTTTATGGAGACTGGACTCAAATGTTTCAGTGGAAGGCACACTGTTTGAAATTGTCATGACTGATATCACCTGTATATAACTGTACATAACTGTCATGACATGCTAAATTTAAAATATCAAAACTAATTTAAATGTAAATTTCAAAACTAGTACTAGGGACTAGATCTGTGAAATGCTGGTGGTATTCTGAGGTATTCCTTTTTAAAACTATTATTATAATTTTTATTATTGAAAACAATTTTTAAATTTGAATATATTTTGCTCCTATTTTTTCCTTCCCTCTATACCCTCCAGATCCTCTACTCCTTCTTATTCATCCAACTGTAAGTCCTTTATCAAAAATGCAAAAACTCAACACAGCAACAAATCTCCCAAACAAAGAAAACCAAACCAAACTAAAAACTCAAAATGTAAGCACATAAAAGCACACAAAAAACTGTTGAGTTAATTATATGTTGGTCAACTACGCCTGAACATGAGGTCTGCTCTGCAGTGGTTGATAAACCAAGTGTCCTCCAGCAAGTATAAATGAAAGTTCAGTTGTTAATTTCTATTGTAGTGGCTTGGTTGTATTCATTTATTCATTCATTAAAAAGAAATAACCAAATAGTATATAATAAGATAAAACAAAAACATTCACCCCAAAGTTGGACAAGGAAAAACTAATATAAGATAAAAAGTCCAAGAAAGAGCTCAAGATCCAGAGCCCCGCTTGTTAGCAAACTCAGGAAACAATCCCATAACTAAACTGAAAGTCATAATAAAATACAGAAGACTTGTTGCAGATGCCTGCAGGTGCTGCACATGATGCTTTAGTCCCTGTGAGTTTATATAAGCATCTCTCGTATTGATTATAGGATTCATATTCTTGGTGTTTTCCAATTACTTCGATTCTTTCATTCTTTCTACCTCTTCAACTGGGTACCTTGAGGCCTGGGGATGAAGGGGATTTTATGGAGACATCCCCTTTAAGGCTGAGTGTTCCAAGGTTTCTAACTCTTTCCATATGTCTCGCTTGGGGTATTTATCTCTATATCTATATTGATATCTATATCGGTATCTCTGCTGCAGGAAGAAGCTTCTCTGCATATTCCCTCGCATCTGCCCTTTGTCCATGAAACCTCCCCCACAAAATAAAATTTAAAAGTAAAAACAAAAGCAAAAATAAATAAATGAATAAAATCTCAGCAAGGAAGCTGTAGTTTGGCTGATTGAGTCACACAATACACCTTTTAGTCCATACATCTTTATTTGTAAGTGTTCATGGCAATGTCTTTGATCTGATAGAGGACTCTGACTTCTGCTAGATACTGGACCCTTGATATTGGGTCCTCACTGGGACTCATCTTGGATATCCTGTTGCTGTGTTGTGTCATGGAGATCCTGAGCTTTGGATCTGTAGATTCATTCCCTCCACGTACCCCAACAATTCATAGATGAGGTGGATATTGGGATATCCCTCATAGTTCTGGTTCTGGGCCTGGGTGGTAGCTGAGTTGGTGAGCTTGTCAGCTTTCCCTTGCCATCAACAGCATGGAGGGAGCTCTCTAGCACTGTCCAGACTAGTCCACTTTCTGTGGCAGACAGAAAGGAGAGGAATCAGTTCTGCTTTCATGCCCTTGGGTCCAGCTTCTCTGCACTCACAGGGCCAGGACCAGCTCTACTGCTTTCTCCCGGCTGGTGTGTGGCCTGTTCTCCAGGTAGTTGTACTTAGTGAGGGGCAGGGTCAACTCTTCTCTTGCTCCCAAGGTTGGCTCTCCCTCTTATTGTAGGTGGCAAGGGTAAGGGAAATTTGCCCTCATGAGTAGGTTTAAAAACAACATCATTTTCAACACAGCACTAAAAGTAGGAGTGTTCTCACCTGCAATACAAATTCCAAGAAGCCTAATAATAAATGTAATATTATTCTTTCTTGTATGATCTGAAAATATAGTTCAGTTGGTGGAGTGCTTACGCAGCATGCACAAAGCCTTTGGTTGTGCTCACAGCATGGTATTGGCCTGATATGGTAGTGGACATCAATATCTCTAGCAATTTAGAGGTGGAGGCAGGGGCCTCAGAAGTTTAATGCCAGTCTGTATATATAAGTGGGCATCAAAAATAAAATATCCTTAACATATGGATTATATAAACAATTAATTTGACATATTAATGTATATTTCTCATCCCAAATTTGAATTATCATTTATAGAAATATATGTGATAATAAAAAATAATCAATTTGTTATACAGCACTTTTCAGCAAAGTCTAGTTTTGTTGATGATCTCACACTATATAGATTCATCAAATGAATGAGATAAGCTACATATAAATATGTAAATGTGATGCATAGTATATGAATATATACTATATACTTTAGTAGCAGACAATAAATTATTTTTTTTCAATTTTGGAGAAGGATGGGCTCAGGCTGCATCTAATCTTCCATGTAACTTGCTTGGCTCAAGTTAAGTCCAGGCTAACATAATGTATTGTGCTCTGTAAGTAGAATCCATTGCAAACATTCCACTTAAAATGAGACAAGGAGAGATGGAAAATAAACAAAAACCCTGATATATTACCATGCTAAAGGACTTCCTGCTAAGAAAGCCAAGGATTGATCTACATTAAAAATGTGATTTACTCCAGAAAGAGAATAATTAAGCATTAGTCAATAGCTAAGACATTTTAATAGTATCCTTCCAACGGCTGAAAGTGCATTAAAAGACTGAAAATCTGGACCTGGGGAAAGATTCATTAATTAAACAAAAATCCTTTCTCTTCACACTGTGAACCTGTCAAAATGTTTTCAAGTGTGGTTATCAGAGAAAACAGACACTTTCACCCAGAGATGATATGAATTTATATGGGTCCTAGAATCTGGAAGTGTTAGCCCTTTGAAGCGATGAAGCTGAGAGAATTCCAATGTCGTACAAATGTTCTAATGCATCAATGAAATGTAGTGTGTGTGCAGGGCTTCTGTACTTAGCTGAATCTTGTGGGGATAGCATAGAGGTTTGAAAAATGCTCCCTGCCTTCAAGGTGCTTCAACCTAGACTGGGGAAGCAAAAGAAAGATAGGTGAAGCAAACCCTGTGATGATTCCATCTAACTAACATTAAAAGGGTGGGTAAACCAACCAGTGTGCACTCAGAGCTCAGCATGGTAAAATGCACTAATTAAACTCATTGATGATTAACTCGAAGTCACCAGTAACATACTGGTGTGGCACCAATGGAAGAAGCCAAGAGAGTCCAGATCGGTTTCTCTGCTTCCTCCTTCCTGCATTTTTCCATCCTCTGTCTACCTGTTGCATGAGTCTGAATCTGTGTCCATCTCTGTTACAATTCTGTCCTTGTATATCTGTATGTGTCTTTCTGTTTTGTCTTTGTGTGTGTGTGCATGTGTGTGTGTGTCTGCATCTCTGTGGCTGTGTGTATTTAACAAAGGACTTCACAGAAAGCAACACATTGGGATAGGAATGAGATACTTTCTGAAATCTTAGCAGAGTTTTCAAAGGATTGATTCACTGGCTCCGACTGAGTCCAACTGACCCAGACAGGAAACAATATTATAAACACCATAACTAATCAACTGATAGTCATAAATAGATATTCATATGATAAGATTGCTTTCAACATTTGTATTTTTTTAGCATTCAGCAAATATTGCACATGCTTTGTCCTGGGTCAGAGGCAGAAACACTTATATGATGTAAGATAACAGCTAAGTGCGGTCTTGGACTTTTAAAGGTGGTTACAGGAGAGATGCGAGGCAAGCAAGGTTGGCTCTGACGTTTTTAAAGGCATATTAAACAGGCCGGATGAGGGCACTGTAGAACATCAGTTTTACATATTAAGTTACTTTAAGGTGCACTATTAACTGTGGCTGTGTGTCCATCAAAAGCTTCCCTTCTCTTCCTTGGAACGTAAGAGATATTTTCAGAATATTCCATCATCAGAGTAAAAGCTCGGTAAACGAATGTGATCACATGTGACCCAGGGGTACGATTTTCCAGATTTTAAGCATGGGAGAATTGAAATGGATGAGAAGGTTTCGGTGAAGGTTGCAGGATTTTTGGAAGGGCCAATCTATCCCATGAATGGAGAAGAGTATTCTTGATACATGGTGTGATGATGTAACACTCGGAAGAGCAGTCTGACCCTTTGGCTTGATTGAACCCTGGGACTGACAGATTTATTGGTACCTAATAAGCATGCAGTAACATTCACAAAATAATAATGTTACTGAAATTACTAGCAAGTAACTTAATGTTCAAGCCACTTAGACTAATTTTTATATTTCTATGTGCCAATATGTATTGTTGCAGTAAAACTGATTCTTAAAAAGCATAAGCAGAGCTTAGTTTCTGTAGTGTAAACTTTGTTTCTGCAGTATAGTGGTTATCATGCTCGCCTCACAAAAGGGATAAGCAGCCCGCCTAAATCTCCCTATTATAGAATAGAAGAATGTGGAAGAGTTAAGTTTCAGTGGATTCCAGGAATAACATATGAGGAATGTGTGGTTTAAGCTTTGAAACATTTTGTACAATGTTCACAGCAGTCTGTTCCATTTCTTTATTGCTGCCCTCTTCTCTTGCTGAACTTCTAATGAGAATAAGCTTAATATTCTCTAAACTTCCACATATCTGAACCTATAATATGGCTCCTTCTATTTTAAGTATGCATATATTTGATAAAATAGTCATTGTTCCATCTCGAAGCAAATTCATTTCTAGGAATTAGTTCTTTATAAAGTCAGTTGGGAATCCACCCATCCTTGGATGTGTTGATATTTTTCTATGTAAGTGGTGTTTTATACTGTCAAAGATGGGAAAACACGCACAATGAAGTCAGTAAAGAGCTAGTATAGTATTCCTACTTCTTATATCTCCGGGACTAAGTCAAATACATGTAGCACATGTGATCCTTTTCTGAAAATAGACTTTTGCCTTCAGAAAACGAACTTTTCCCAGACCTTGCAATCAAGTTAATAATATGCCTTGAGATCATTTCAAACTACTCTCAATCTGTTTTCCTACAGTGTACCCAGTCTGTTTGAATTTACTTTGCCTTTAAGAAAGCAATGTAGCCATTGCTCAAATGGGACCTCCTGAAACTGAGAAGCTTCTGAAAGTAAAAAGATGCAGCCACTAAGACAAAATGGTAGCCTACTGAAAAGGAAAAGATCTTTACTAACCCCACATTAGACAGAGGACTGATCTCCAAAATATATGAAGAACTCAAGAAACTAGACATTAAATTAGCAAATAATCCAATCAAAAAAGGGGTTACAGACCTAAACAGATAATTTTCAACAGAAGAATTGCGAATGGCCGAAAGACAATTAAGGAAATGCTCAACATCCTTAGCCATCAGGGAAATACAAATCAAAACGACTCTTGAATACTATCTTTCACCGTCAGAATGACTAAGATTGAAAATACTCACTCAAAATAGATTCAAGACGTCAATGAAACCTACCAGACTCACTAGGTCCTTCCCTCCTCAGGGAATACAATAGACTGCTTGGTCTCACACAAGCCAACCTTCAAAGAGGACTCTCAGACTAGCCCATTTGCAAATAAAATTGAGCTATGGCAAGCAGCTGGGAAGAAGCAAAAGCTGAGCTGCCTAAAAGACATTGAGAACAACTGAGTCACTTGGAAAGGATGCTCTAGCGCGTCTGTTGAGCTGCCTGCAGGCTATGCAGAGTGCCTCAGGTTCCCAGCTTCTGTGAAGCCCCACCTGTGCTGGGGTGGGCCTTGGTAATGCAATATCCTGGAGTCATTTCTGCCTATGCAAGAAACCCCTCCGCCATATTTCAGAGCATAACCCCAAACTCATTCCATCATCATGTTGGGTTTGGTATCTGTAGTTTTGTCTGTCATGGGTTTCCTATTTGGGGTGTATAAGTGGGTATATTGCATTTCCCAGGAAAAGTCCTGGCACACAACATCGATGCTGTTCAGCTAGAAGTTTCTGAACTTTAGTAGGCAACTCCTCTAAGGAGAGTAAGCCATTTTAGGAGAATTTTTAATATGTAAAATTGTTAGAGCTTGGAAACACTTAGCTGCATATTTATTATAATTTCTATGCACTCCTGAATGGATTACACACAATCTTATTTTGCTTTGTAGTTTTTATATAGTTGCTTAAAATTACAGGAGTTATCTGTCATATTATATGGAGAAGACATTTTCCCATACAAGTTGTTACTTCCATCTTAGCTGAGGATTTTCAACATCTGATATTTTATGTTTTATGTATGCATCCTAGAATTACCCAAGAAAGCTATATAATTGAGGAACACAGGGTATGCTCAGACATTTGATGTCGCCTCAGCTTTCAAGGCCTGAAATTATACTCATATACAGCAGATGATGTCATCTGTCATGTTTTCTTAAACTTTTTCATTCAGATTAAGGATGTTAACCACATTTTCCTAAAAACCTCATCAAAGCTTTCAGATTTTAAAAAAATCATCTCAATGCACTATATATTTTGATTAATCTTTTCAGAACTGATTTGTGTACTAAGCATTTTTCAGCAGAGGGCAGCATTTTATGTTGTTCTGTTCTGTGGGTCCATATCTCAAACGCAGAATATCAAACATTGCTCTGAACCTTTCTTGTTTAGCACCTACAGTAAGCCGGGCTAACGTATACACATATTTGTTTCCATGGAAACAAAGGATGCATTTTTCTCTTGGCACAGCTTCTGGGAGTTTTCTACATCTCTGAAATAAAGCCAATAGTGTTCTTTAAATAAGTAATTGCGTAAAAAGAAAAATAAGTAGAAAGACACATACTGGGGAGAAATGAGCCTGCTTCCAAAGAAGTCTATGCTTTGTGTGTATGTGTATGCATTCCTGCATGTGTGCACACGTGTGTGGGACCAGAATTCATTGTCATGCGCCCTTCCTACTTTACTCATTCTAGTTAGAACATAGAACACCCTGAGTTGGCTAGCCTAGATGACCAGTAAGCACCAGGAGTCCTCGTGGATTCATATCCCACTCTGAGATTCCAGGACTGTACCACCACTGGTCCATGTTTTAGTCTGGGTGCTGGGAACCAGATCTTAATTCAGATCCTAATATTTGTGCAGCTGCACTTAACTGGCTGATCCAAAGCCTCCACATCTACTTCTGTCCTTTTTTTCTTAGAGTTTTATTTTTTCAAGCAGAAACTGGAAAGATTAGATTTTGTTGACATTTTATTGTTTATTTGAAATTGAATCTGTTTATATTTTGTGTTTATTTGTGAAACTTTAAGTTAGCTTTCCTTGTAATTCTTCGTTCAATGATGCTGACTGTCCATCATCTTGCTTTTGAAAATCTGGTGGCAGAGCGGACAAGTTTATTCGAGAATAAAGGAAAGTCGGAAGATACAGTTTTTTACAACTAGCTTCTCATAAAATAAATTGTCATTGTCATTGAAATACCCTGTTCTGAGCAACACCTCCACCCCACACCATGCAGCGGCAGCAGGCAGAACTGATCCAAATGAAGCCTGTGTTTTCTAGCCTCAACCAGCTAGAGGACTCCAGCAACACTTCCACACTGACTAGGAGCCCTCCTGGCACCAGAGACACTGGGCATCCGGGCATTATTATAATATCTCTGTGATGAGGAAGCATGGTCCTTCCCAGTGCCCTGACAGACTGAGCTAGGTAAGAAAACCTACATGCAGGCCTGGGGCAGTCTGTCCCAGGTGCTGAGGAGAAAATCCAGGCCCACCCAGCACTTGGTAGCAATGAGCAGATGGGCATTATTGTGGTGAACAAATGTATGGTGTGGAGAGAGAGAGAGAAGGAGAGAGAGAGAGAGAGAGAGAGAGAGAGAGAGAGAGAGAGAGAGAGAGAGAATATGTACAGAAGCATATCTGAAGAGGTGAAAGAGATCTGGAGTAGGCTGAGAAGTATGGCTTGATTGCTACCCAGGACCATGGTGATGTCTGGGCCCAAGCTGATGCTGAGGCCTATGTCTGGGTTCATGGTCTCTGTTGATGTCAGTGTCTTCTGGTACCACCAAAGGCTAAGAGGCTAAGGCTGTACAGGGTTGGCCCTATGCCTCACTGCCTGAAACACTGGGGAGAACTGGTCCTGAATCACTCAGGAAAAAGAGTCCTACACCTCACCTGAGCAGAAAAAAAAAGAAAGAAAGAACTGTACCTGTTTTCAGGAGCATGGGCACACAGGCCGCGATGCTGTGAGAATGGGAGATCAGGTTGCATGCTTCTCGTGTGCCATGTGGTAGGATGAATGAGGGAAAGATGCCTTCCTACCCTCACCCCTCACCACCTGAGCAGGTGAGAGACCTGACCCTTACCAGCTGCGGCACTTGAGAGAATAGTGCTCTGCCTCACCTGGGCAGCACAGTCCCGTTGACCATGTAGATGGCGGCTCTAGTGAGCCAGCTCCGAGATTCGGAGAGGGGCATAGCTGGTACTGCCCCCCTCATCTGTAGTGAGCTGGTGGGAGTGAGGGAAGGATGCCCTCCCAACTTGCCCTTACTGCCTCCAGCTGGCACTAACCCTCCCTTTTCCAACTGCAACACTCAGGAAAGCGGGCCCTGCACCTCGACTGTACGGCAGAGCAGAAGTGACCCTATTGACAGAGGTGTGCGTGAATCGAACAGAGAACTTTAGCATGAAAATCTTGACCAGTCCTCATATGCTATATGGCGGGATGGGTGGGAAACAGATGTCCCCTCATTCATGAGGCAGGTGGAAGAACGGACCCTAAGAAGCGAGCTGTCCCTGACGCTTACCAGCTTCAGCACTCTGGACAGAGGCCCCTGCGCCTCGCCTGGGTAACATAGAACAGGCTGAGAGGAAGTTTGGGTGTAAAAGCAGAACTGGCCGGCTCCTCCTTGCTCATTGCAGCAAGAGGTGAACTCCCTGGGACAATGCTAGAGAGCTCACCTTGGTCGTAAGAACGGGAAAGAGTCTGACCAAACCTGTAGCTTCCCATGCCCAGAACCAGCGTTATGATTTGGCCCAACCCAACGTTGAAGAAGGACGCTTAAAAGAAATCCCACACTAGCTCAGAATGATGGTTATATATTTAGGGGTAGACTCACAAATCAGAATCCTCTGCTGGAACAAAGATCAGAAACCAAAATCCACAACTGGAACAGAGAGGCCGGAAAAGAGGCCGGACATAGGCTCTGCATCAGCATATACAGTATAAGAGGCCATGCCCCATTGGGCAGGAAACCACTAGCTGTAAGACTTCCTACAGCACAACATCCACCCCATGTCTGATCTGTGGAAGTGCATGAAGGGGCCAGTCCTGAAGACCCAAAGCTGCAGGATCTCCACGACACAGGGCGACAACAGGATATCCAAGAGGCGTCCCGTGAGGGTGCAGCATTAATAGTATAGCAGAACCAGAGGCCTCAAACCAGAACAATGATTCCGCAATGAATGCGTGCAAGTAAAAATATATGAACAAAAAGGAGACGAAAATACCCCATTCTAGGAAATTCTGCCTTTCATGGCAACCATAAATGCTTCTTTTATCCATCAGTATGCCTTGGACAAACAAGAACTAAACATTCTGTAATGTCCCCATGGCCTACAACTCCACCATTACCCAGCCCTTGTCTTCCATAATCCACCACATTATGTCAGGAGCACACGCTTGCTGTTTTCAAAGTCAGCCTGGACCTCCAGAAACACTATGGGCTTGGGGACCAGAATCAGTGAATATTTAATTCTAGTTGTTCTGAAGCCTTTTTTTTTTTTAACTCAGCATATCAACCATGCTACCCCAATCATTAAGAGTTATACTGAATAATACAAAATATAAAGAACAGATGTGGTAACATCTAGACAGTATCTCAGTGCAGAGAGATGAAAATGTGTCTTGATCGTGGGCTGAATTTTTTTTCTCATCTGTAGCCAAGAACGAAGGCATTTAAAAAGGAGCAATCTCTTTCAAACTAGAAGTCTTTTGTCAGCAGAAACTTTGAAGTAAAAAAGGAACAAGGAATGAAGAAGTGCTGATTCATGTGAGATGAATGTGTCTGTGCAGGTGGGCGCCCCGTAATGCTCTCTGCCCCTTTATCTGAAGCCTTGAAGCCTTCCCCTCACTGTAAACACTGCGGTTTGAGTCTATAGCTCCCTGCAAGGATCTGAGCGCAGAATTCACTCACCCTCCTGTCTCCAGGCTTTTCAAGTGAGGCAGGAACTGATCATGAAATGACACTTTTGAAAAAATGGATGCATGATAATCACTGTTAACTATAATACTGCAGAGAGGGACTCTAGAACTTAAGCATCTTGCATGTCTTTTAGAGTGTGCAGTCTGTTAAAAAACAATTATTATATTCAAATTTTAACGCCATTATAATTTTAAAGTTTAGGGCCCCATTGAGGAAGAAAACAAAATGGCTTATATTTAGTCATGCAGGTGATCATATGCTATGCTTATATACTGTGAATTTTTTTGCAGTAGTAAAGTATGTTAGTACAGTTCAACAAATCACACAGTAACAATTTTATACATTATTGAATTTGCTATTGGTATATTTTAGCTTCCTACTATAATTATGCATTTAACTTTTTTTCAGTTCTATAAGTACTCACCACCACCTCCGTATTATACTATTTCATGCTCATAAGCCAACAATGTTAGCATTATTGTGTAAGGCTTATTTTTGGTTGACTTTTAACTCTATTTTCTATTAATTATTTTTCATTCATTTTTATTTAGCATTAATATGACAAAACCAGATTTAGAAGTCTTTTAATGATGTGATATGTTTGATGTATGTTTTGATATTTCTTTAATTTTAGCTTGTCTTAGTTTGGTCTTCCCCCTCTTTGCTAGCCTCTCTCTCTCTCTCTCTCTCTCTCTCTCTCTCTCTCTCTCTCCCTCCCTCCTTCACTCACTCCCTCCCTCCCTTCCTCTCTCCTTTTCTTTCCTCCTTCCCACTCTCTCTGAATGTATCTCTCTCTATGTTACCTGTTACAGACCAACTGGTAACAAATTTTAAGTATATTTTTCCGTGTAATTTCTCTACTTAATAAATTCATCCAAATATAGTTTTATATCTTAGACTTTATTGTTTTTCTTTCATCAAGCTGCTGCTTTTCTGTGTCTTTGTTTCACTATTTCTGGCTCCAAACTGTGTATTACTTACTCAGTTTCAACTAGTTTGCTCTAGTGCACAGAATTTGGGGCTTTAGTGGTTCTTATTCTCTTACTCACACATTATTTTGCAATTGCATAAATTTGTCTCCAAATTATCTTACCAAACAACAAAAGTCCACCTTGCCATCCACTGAATGATACAGTCAAAATTGGCTATTAAAGAATGACAGAATCTTTGAAGTGAACTGGCCTTTATTTTTTCTTAATAAACAGAGAACATTATGTATATTGTTGCTTAAGTAGTTACTGATTTTTTTTCTACCATATTTTGTCTTTCATGGGTATTAAGTAAACATGTAAATGGTGATAATTTTATAACTTATATATCAAATAACTATAAAGAGGCCTGAGTAGTTAGGCAATATCACACCAGCTCATAAGATACTCAATGAAGAGGAACTATAGAGAGAAAGCAAATCTGGGCTTAATGAATTGGTCTGCACAAATAATGAATTGAAAATAACTTATAGAGGGAAATTCACTAAAATGGAATAGTATGGCCAAGCCAGAATGTACTATCATGAGTACAATTGACCACAGAGAAATTAGACTTTGCAGGGCATCTGTAGTGAAGTCTTTGGGAAATTTGGTGTCTTACGGGGTTGTTAGCTAAATGAAGGAACACAAACTGTAACACTAAGTAAATACATAAAAAGTGTTTGTAATGTAAATGTCCATGTCTTCAAATTCCCCAACCTCTAACAAATGGGGATAGCTATTATTTTCTAAAGTTACTTGAAAATACAGAAAGAGTACTTATAATACTATTCCTACAAATAGAAAGCATTTAATTAACTCTACTTTTAAAATTAATTGTATTCAAAAAATCAGGATTAATAAATGTCACTTGGGAGTACAAAGCACATCAAAAAAATAAAACTAGAAATATTACATTTCCAAAACTTAAAATGATTAGGATTTCTTTTCCTCTAAGTATGATAAATGATTCATTTCTGGCTTTCTCTTAAAATTTTTTTCCATCTTCCTGAAACAGCTTCAGTTCTAAACAAACACCTTTTGTATGATGTAATGCAATGTGACATGGAAATTACTAGAAAGCAAAAAGAATCAAGAGTAGACGCCGATCAGGAACTATCTTTATTCCTTTGGTGAGGAGCAATTGTATCTATAGATGGAACCTGCAGAAAGCCTTATTTATCACGGCATTTTGCCAGTACTTTCAATATGGAAAATGAAATCACTATAAAGTGAGCTGTCAAAACCTGTATATTTCAAACAATGCAGTCACTCATACACTCTCTTCTTGCTCAACTACAGTACATTTTGTACCACATATTATTCCACTAACAGAAAGGAAGATATGTGGAGTTACTACCTATTATACGGAACAATAAGCCAATTCAGGTCAGAGAAAAACTGAAGATAAATGTGGCTTAATGTATTTCAGAAGATTAAATTGATCACATCTATAAAATGAATACAGTAAAAAACAGATTCTAGATTTTCCACTATGAGTTAACTGGAATAAAGTACATCTATTATCACACGCAATTAATACAAGTAATAATGTATTTAGTGCTTATCAATTTAGGGAATATGGTTTCACAGCTGATAATTAGAATTCTTCAGGCAGTATGAGCTCAGTTCTTTCCAAACTGTATTTGCTGTTCTAATGGAGGACCTAGGTTATTTTTTTCAGCACCCACATCAGGAGGCAAGCAGCCTCCTACAACTCACACTAAATATATAAGCATATGAACACACACACATATACAAACACACACACACTACAAAAATTGTCTGAGTTATCTTACACTGACAATGGCATTTTTAACATTTACACTGTCTTTCTCGTGTTAATGTACCCAAGCATCTCCTATACGTACACTCGCCACCATTTATTTATTTATTTATTTATTTATTTATTTATTTATTTATTTATTTATTTATTTATTTATTTTTTTGGTTTTTCGAGACAGGGTTTCTCTGTGGCTTTGGAGCCTGTCCTGGAACTAGCTCTTGTAAACCAGGCTGGCCTAGAACTCCCAGAGATCCGCCTACCTCTGCCTCCCGAGTGCTGGGATTAAAGGCGTGCGCCACCACCGCCCGGCGACTCGCCACCATTTTTAAGCCTCAACTATGACTATTCTCTTTTTCGATGCTACTGTCTCCTGTGCTGGCTTGCTTTCAATGAGGTGCTGATAAAACAGTCTACCAGGTACCCAGTGTTATCTCTCCATGGCAAGCAGTCCTAAATTTCCCTTTCTCTACTGACATCTGGTGTCCTAAGGTAATTGACTAGCTCTTCGAGGAGCAGATGCTTCTT
The DNA here is from genome assembly GCF_000317375.1 of Microtus ochrogaster. Classification (NCBI taxonomy): domain Eukaryota; kingdom Metazoa; phylum Chordata; class Mammalia; order Rodentia; family Cricetidae; genus Microtus; species Microtus ochrogaster. The sequence continues at coordinate 5,505,553 of NC_022023.1, forward strand.
CAGGAAAAGACAAAGCCTTTGGGAGTCTGCTTGCTTTTCAGACTTACTTAAGGCCATAGTGCTACCTGCGTAGCAAAAATGGGATGGCGCAGGTGCACCCAACCCAAAAGCATAGAAACAACAGCTGCATATCACCACAGTAATGGAAAAATATGCTAAACATACTTGGAAAAAAACAGATTATTTGTGGCCCTTCTTTTCTCATAATAGTGTTTTGAAAATATGACAGCATGTGGCTTTCCTAGATTTTAGAATAATATAATTTTACCCATATAAAACTATTGTCTTCAATTAGACAATAATATTATTCAACAACAGAGATAAGCTCTTGAAATAGTGGTTTTTAGTTTTTCATAAAGTATCTCAAACCATTATCTAACAATTATATTGTCTAGTGTTTATCCATGCTCCACGTATTCCTTCCAGAACTAGAGTGAAATGCTTTACAATTGCAAAGTTTTTATATATACTGTATTTTTGAAGTATTGGTTTAGTACCATTAATAAGAAAAAATGTCTATCTGTTTATTTGATTAATATTTACTGAATGTTTTTCTAGTTCTAGAAAATGGCACCATTAAAAATAAATATGGAGATGATTAAGAACACATCTTGGGAGAAATACTAATGATTAATAACAGTTCTCTCAATTTCTTTTCCTGTTATGCCTCATTTTTATCTCAGATTCTTTCAGAAAAACAATCAGTCAATGAAGGAGAGGTATTTATTGTATTTTCTGTAGGGCTAGTTGTATGTCATCCTATTGCATTAGAAATCATATTCATTCTTAAAGGATGCATTTTACTTTTATTTGGTCCATATGTTTCTTTAACCATATGTCTTCTGTGTTAGTATCTTCTGGAGTTACAAGCAGTTATAACCTGCTAGTTGTGACTGGTGAGAACTTAGCTCAGGACTTCTGGAAGAGTAACAAGCATGCCAAAACCCTGAGCCATCACTCTGGCCCCCATGATATTTTCTTAAGGGTCAATAAATTTTCCTTTTTATAAAAATTTTATTTGGAATAATTTTACACTTAAGAACATTTGGGACGCACTATTGTATTGCTTTGTTTTCTTCTTGATGTCTATTCTTCTTCAACATTGCACCTAGAGCACCCACTATGTTTGCTGTTGACATGAATATTATCACTAATAGTACTGTAAGAAATGTTACCATTTATCCTTACTGGAAAGATACACAATATGGAAAGAGACTGCTTAACTGTCATAAGCTTGGACACATAAATAAGAAACTGAAAGGTGGGAGAATATAGATTGATTTAATAAAATAAAAGATGTCTGATAGAAAATACTGAATGTTACATAATCTTTAAGCTTTCTTTTACATATAGAGGAATGGGTCACATTAAAAGACAATACAGGACAGTCTTTTAATTAAGAAACAGTGTTGTTTTTAATATTTATTTTTATTTTACATTTATGAGTGTTTTGTACCTGCAGAGACTACGGAGACCAGAAGATAGACAAGGCTATTTTTTTTATTATTTCTGAAAAGAAATAATGATAATGAAGCAGGGGATAGACAACTAATACTTGTGTTGGGTGCCTAATTATCAACTGAGATTCTAAACTTGTCCTTTCTTCGCAATTGAAGAAATAAAGTTTCTAAAAAAATGGAAGATTGACATATTTAGTAACATAATAACTCTTGATTTTAATCTAGATATGGTATTCCAGACATGTTTAACTTCTGAGACATTAACCGAAAAGTCTTCATTCCCTGTATTTGACTGCCTTCATTTTTCTCTGATGGAGATGCGATATTCTAGAATGATGGAGGCGAGAGTGGAGGGAGCAGAAAGAAGGAAGAGAGGGAGAGAGGTAGAGAGGGAGGAAAGGAGGAAGGGAGGTGGAGGGAAGGAGGGTGGTGAGGGAGAACAAGACAAAGACATGGAAACACAAATGGGCAGTTTTGTACCTTATAAATATATGCGGTTATTTCCATCCAGCATTAGTGACTTAGTAGGCAACAGAAAATAACACATTTAAATGCATACACATCCATAGTTGATCATTCCTACTGATCTCAGTAGGAATTAAGATAGGCCACATGGAGCTTCCTCTTTTCTGAACTCATGTGATTAATGGTCCCACTTTTTTACTGGAGCTAATTAAGCTTGATAATTGGAAATGGAAACCAAAATTTTACACTAGATAAAAATCGACTAGACTGGTTCTATTCTGTGTAAACTAAAACAAGCCAATCTGCGAGTCATCTCTGCAGGCGACATCATTCAGATATCCATTTCTGGGGATCGTTCTCAAGGTCAGGCCTCATCCTGCTGTTTCTCTCAGGGACCTCTGTGCTCGTTGCTCCTATGAATTTAGGAAAACTGACATAATGCACTGATATGAAGGCTGAAAGTCTGGGGAAACACTGGGGCTTGATTACTTAAGTTGAAATGTAGAAAGGGCACTTGTACAGGCACGCAGTCTGTTCAGAGAGATAATGCAATAATCTTTCACTTCTCCGTTTTGTTCCGAGTTCCCAATGAGAAAATAAATTTGAGAGTATTTGTACATGGAAAAAAGGTGTATGAGAGTCTCTAATCAATTGTGTACATGCTCATGTGTATGCCTACACACATGTGCACGTATGAATAATTATAACACATTAATAATTATATTAACAGTTATGATATCAATGCATGATATTTTAACTCTTTTTAACAATCATACTGATTATGAATAATGCACTAATGATCTAGAATTATGTTATATGTAATATATAATATAATATATGTTCTGCATTATACAAACACACACACATGTGTACACACACACATATGTTAAACTGACGTCTTTGCTCCAGATAGTCAAGACCTGCCTCTGATGTTTCACTATCTTCAATTTTCTGGAGTTTTCTGCAAATTTTCTTTGAGGAATTATTTTCTTTCAGCTCTTTATTGTTTAATCTCTCTCCCTGTCCGCCTTCCCTCATTTTTCCTACTATATAACACAACCTCTGATGTAATTTGTCCTTTTTTCCCTGACCTACAATGATATAACTGATAGACAGTGTTTAGTGAGTGTTTTGGGCAAAGCATTGTTCGTAGGCATTCCCTTGCTTCCTCTGACCTCCCAAAGGTCATTACACATCAGGGAGGTTCTGCCTTTCATTCACTCAGTTACAGCCTATTTTTCTCTTACTCACAACACCTCACTTTTTTCTTGATTTTCTCTCTGTGCTGTAAAATGAATTTTTCTAGAAAATGATTGTTGCTAATGTGCAGCTATATTTAATATCTCTAAAAATTCCCTGTAAGTTCAGTTCTTCTGAAAATATATGTTTGTCTGAACAGGAGGCTTGAATTTTAGAAAATACCCTTCTCAAGATCTGACTTTGGTACTATCCCTTCCAAAATTTGACTCCCTAGTTCCAATAAAGAGAATAAACGGATCTGAAATTTTAAACTGTCATGAGGCGCTGTGTGTGTGTGTGTGTGTTTTATCACTGCTTATATCTGTTTCTCTCTGTTTATATCATTTCTCTGTTTATATCATAATGAATGGCATATAATATTCAAAAATTTCAAAATAAATGTGTTATGGAAGCATTCAGCATTGACTTTATGCAATATGATAACTACCACCTGAAGTACATTTCACACTTTAAGTGTGCTGTCTCAGACAAAATGATCTTATTTGGTAATTATATGAGAAATCCAGACAAACAGATTTTGTTCCAATTTCATAATATAATAGTAGGCTTGGCCGGGCGGTGGTGGCGCACACCTTTAATCCCAGCACTCGGGAGGCAGAGGCAGGCGGATCTCTGTGAGTTCAAGACCAGCCTGGTCTACAGAGTTAGTTCCAGGCTGAGAAACCCTGTCTCGAAAAACCAAAAAAAAAAAAAAAATAGTAGGTTTATCCCTGTGTGCTGAGAATGGTAAAGGAAAATGTAATAGTCATCATTAAACTAATATAGAAGACAGTGAGTAGGAAACATAAAAGAAGCTGATATATATAGTCTGCTTTGTTCAAGTAAGGGAAACGGTGGTCATTTCATTTAGAGGTCAGAAAAGAAAGCAGACTCCACATGGATACCTGTCCCTCACATTCTATGGTTTAGAACCCAATGGTGGATCAAGGAAGTTACCAGTGTGAAGAATATATGGCTGACTCCCCACGCTTTTGGCTATGCGCAGGAGTTCACTTCCATTATGGTATGAAAGTAACATTGTATGTAAGTGGAATTATACTCTCAGTACTTACAAACAGCATCTTGAATTTCTTCAACCATGTTAGACACAGGTCTTATTCCTAGGAGTCTGAGCTTGCTGCCATTGACTATGTCTGAAACATAATGTATTAAGGCCACATCTTAGTTATCTCAAGTTAATTTAACTTTAAAAACCTTTCTGAGTTTTAAGCAGAGAAAGATTTTTGCCCCTAGGAAAATATGATCCAATAATAACAGTCAAAATGGTAATAAAATACGTAATTTCAATTTCTTAGATATGAAAGATGTTAATGGGACTTTGTGATCGATTCAGCCCGTTCCTCAAAATTTGGGAGCTGTGAAAACATCCCTTAAATCAATGGAGCCATTTATTTCCTCCCATTCACATTACTCTCTTGCTCTTGATGATTCTGCTTCTCTTGAATAACTGCAGATTGCAAATCATTTTAATGTTTATTTCCCCAATTGACTTTCCTTTCAGATGTGAATAATTCATCTATACTTCTTTTGCAAAGTCTGAAATGCCAAATCCTATTGTATGAAATGCTAATGCAATCTTGATGATTTTTGTGAGGGGAAGATGAAAAGGAAATCAATACATCCTAAAATACGTGCATATGTGTGTGTGTGCGTGCATGTGTGTGAACATGCATGTTTGTGGTCCTCTCTAAACTTTATATGAAAAAGTAAAAATGAAATAATTGTAAAAACTAATTTTTCATGAAATAACTTCATCTAAATATGTATTGTAAAGATATTTAGAAATTATGTAATATTACTGAACAAAAACACTCATCTACATTGTAGAGAAAAATGGTACCCTTCTAAAATACAAGAATCAGAATTTTGTGTCATGAAATGAACCATGGATGGCTGAGCTGGACATTATAGACTATACCTACAATCTGAGCATTTGGGTGGCAGGGGAGAGGGTTGGGTACAGAGTTTGTTATCCTCAGCTCAAGAGCAAGCTTAGGCCTTCCTGGGATACTGGAGACCCTGCCGCTCTCTCAAACCCCACCCCCAGAAGAATAAAATACAGGGTGGAGATCTAAGAAAAATAATGGGATGAGACTTGAGAAACAATGGCATATGTTAGACATGCTATTATCCCTTCTTAAAACGTGCCACCATGGGCAGAACTGGCTATAGGTCAAAAGTTTATGTTTATCCAATCTTAATGCAAGGGAAGGTTCTTAATCTTACAGTAATTTGATAAGCCATGTTTTCTTGATACCCGTGGGAGGCCTGGCGCTTTCTGAACAGAAACAGAGAAGGAGAGGATTGTGGTGGGGAAGGGAAGGTGGGAGGAAGAGATGGAAGGAAAGGAGGGAGAGGAAACTGTGGTCAGGATGTAATACAAACAAATTAAATAAACAAATAAATAAATAAATAAATAAGTAGTGTCCCAAAACATGGAATGTCTATGCATTTTGTAACGAGTCACATTTGCAATTGGCAGCATTTTGAGGCTGTCCAAAGGAAAGAATGACAGAAAAGGGAGCATGGCAAGAAAAAACTGTGGCGTTTCAGAAGGCCTGCATGCGGAGACTGAGACTGAGCTTCTCCGTACAACCAGGAGGGCACAAGTAGCTAGATCTAATAAAGTATGGGACTTCAGTAGGAACTGTAGGCTAACCGCTTCTGATCAGAATAAATGAACGCATGAGCAAATGCTACAAGGATAAGAGCTGATGAAATGAACGAGACGGATGTGATATTTTCTAGCAATCTAGTCCTAAACTCTGTAGACTTCTTGCCTTCATTTTAAAGTTAGAATTAGACAGGAAAAGTGAATTATGTTGCTTAATTGCATGGTAAGATGAACCAAGATAATAACAATATAGTTTGTCCTCCAAGTACCTAGAAGATTTTATTTTTATTCAAATTAATGCATGTTGGAAATAAACTTTCTTCCTATAACATTAACATAACATAGTGTATACACAGGTCAAGCATCAGGGCTTACCACATAAGTATATTGAAATTTTATGTTTATCTCAGATGTAAGAGTTACACTAATGATAAACCAAGTAGTGACAGAAATGTATTTTCAATTCGTAGTTGCTTAGGAAGTGGAACAAAGAATGAATATATAGATTCCCCTTTATGCAAGGACTGACCATAACTCTGCCACTGTTCCTTGAACTTTACACCACTTCACTTAATCTCTACAAAAGATTGTGTCATGATTAAATTTATTCTGCAGCCAAGAAAATGGAATATTTAGATATCAAATGCAACTGCCTAATAAAGAGTGAGCCTTAGATTCAAGTCATAAGCCCATCCATGTAATGTACTAGGCTGATAGTTGATGTAAACATCCCTACCTCAGCTGAAGAGTTAGAAGGGTGGGGATGATTGAAAATAACAGGTGGCAATTACTCAGCATATTCAAACAATCCTCTTTATCTAAAACCAATTTCCTGGAATTGTCTACCTTTGAAATCATCTTCTCTGATCTGTCTGGAAAAGCCACCTCCTCTTTTAAGTTCCTTTTCTTGACTTTCTACACAGTTTGTCATTTTTCTTCTTTTACATTTTATAAGGATTTGAATATTTTATATTTGTCATGATTTCATGGTTTAAGTTTTATAATGTATATCATTATAACATTTTGTTTATTTAATTAACTCTGATCCTTTGAGGAAAAGTATAAACTATTATTCATATTTTAATTTATTCAGACTGTAACTGTTTATGAAAATATAAAAATCAAAGAGAAATAAGGTTATCAATTTATAGGTAATGAAGCATCTATTTTAGATACAACACACACATACATACCGTGTCTAAATATACTAAGTATAAGTAATCACTAGATGAAGTTTCAATGATTTACATTAGATACAAAATATTATGTATATAGCAAATGTTAGTGCCTTAATGATAAATTATAACAATAACTTGATTATAAATTATGCTGAACTATCACAATCCTGTCTGTGTGCTTGACAAAACTGCTAGCTTTATCCAATTTGATACATGTCACTCATTTTTTTCTTATAGTTTCATCAGTCTAATCAGACTTTAAGTTTTCTATGTACCCTTCTTAACACTTTTATGGCCTCTCTTATTTAAATATCAAGGTTTTTAGGCTAATACTACCAATGACATGGGAGCTGGTTCTGTAAAAAAAAAACTGTTTAATACAACTCCTCCTCTGTGATAAGAGAAGTGACCTAATTACCAGTTTCTTGCCCCAGAAACTCAGAGGTTGGACAGTCTAGAATTAATTTTGAACAACTCTTCTATTATAGCACTGTATCTAAGCCACTGTATATCATATAAATCAATGTATATGTTTGATTTTATTTTGATGAAGTATTGGGTATATTCTTCAAAGAATATGATATTGAGCATAAAACACAATATACAATCATAACTCAGCGATTGTTTGTAAAGGCAAAAAAATGTGCTTTATTCCATCTCTGTCTGTTTCCTAATTGCTACACATCAAACTCTTTATCATTGCCAGCTTTGGTGTCCATACTCAAGTTTATATTATTCCCTGCAGGTTTCTAATTTCAATCTATATTCTCAAGGATACACCACCCAACTCAAGAGCATAGTCCCTCAGAGCTCAGATCATTCCCTCTACTTGTTTCTTCCTTGACTTTTCTTCTTCTTCATTTCAAAACTCAGCTAAAAGACTCAGCTCAAAGATGACCATCTTGACTTTCTCTTCTGAGATTCATAATGCCTTCCAGAATAACCTTTGATGGATTTTTACTATAAATCCTATTGATTTTACTGCTTCTCCTAATTTTGCCTCTGGAAGATGCAAGATTCCTTTTAGCGTTCATTATTTCTCTATATTCTACCATAGTTATGGCCCTTCGTTAACTCTGTTTGAAAGATTATTAACAAGAACAAGAGAGCTAATAACAAAAACAAAACAGGTAAATTTACAAGAAAGAGTAGGATGGCTTTGCTATGGCCAGGTTGGAAACAAGTTCATTATTGATGTAAATATTTACAAACATTGAAATACAATGTTGAAGTGTGGGAATTTTTGTTTTCGAATGAAATACATCGAGCCTCTAAAACAGCTCACTGGGTACAAGCACGTATCTCCTAATCTGACGACCTGAGTTTGAACCCCATAGTACACAAACTAGAAGAGAATAGACCCCGGCAAGTTATACTTTTACCTCTACATGGCATAGTGCCTCTCAATTTCTCTTTTACTTCACCCTTTCTCCCTCCCTCTCCCTTTTCTCTCTCCCATAGAAGAAGTTTAGGAAAAGATTAGTAAAACATAATAAATACATGACAGTCAAGTTCATTTAAATTTATTCAGGATTTTACGCAAAGAATGTTGAATTTAGAATGTATAGGCATAAGTCTCACAAAAGGCTTACTCCAGCCTTTAATGCACCAATGATAGCCTGTTTGTTCAGGCATTTGTATTACAAGCTGTGCATCCAAAAATGGAAATCCATGCATGTGCCGCAAGCACAGGAAATGAAGTAACTGTTATAAGAAGGCAACATGTATTAGCATAAAATACAATCAGGGAACTGGCTTTGCTTCTTCATAGCTGTCAATTGGGCTATCAGTAGCCATCTTTAGTCTGAAAGAATGGCTCAAAAAGAGTTGGTTCTAAAATACAATCAGGGAATTGGCTTTGCTTCTTCATAGCTGCCAATTGGGCTATCAGTACCCATCTTTAGTCTGAAAGAATGGCTCAAAAAGAGTTGGTTTTCTCTGCTCTGTTCTTGCACACGAGCCTTAAAAGGGGAATCCTACCACACAAAGCATCATTAAGCAGACTCGCTAAATGCAGAGAGTTTAATACCCTGCAAAGAAAAGCTCATATAACATTGGTAAAGGGAGATCCCAGCTTGTTAGCATTTTTAAAACTGTGTTAGGGCTTCTGATCTTACCTGCTGGAAAACTAGGTATCAAAATCAAATTGCAAAGAATGAGAAGCCTTAGGTGAGAGTGGAGAAGTGGGAAACAGAGAGAAAGAATGACAAATGCAGAGGGAGAGGGAAGGGAGGAGGGGGAGAGAATAAACGTAAACAAGTGATGTTTAAAGCCAAACACTAATTGGTTCCACAAAACCCAAGAGTTTGGAGAAGAGGCCAAAGCGGTGCTATGTATAATGTCCCAAAGCTCAGTGATAGGTAGTCACAACAGCACAACTCAGACACCTTGATCTTCTGTTATTGATACTTAACATTAATTGATAATATCATATATTGAGTGTTGAATGATGAAATGAAATAATGCTTGTAAAGTAATGGAGTTATCATATATGAGAAATGTACTACCCAGGCAAATGTGTTCTCACTGTGAAATGTACCCCTTTGGCTTATGCATTTAAACAGCATTGGAGAAGGTTGTAGAATTTTTAGCAGGAAGTCTTCCTATAAGTAGCTCCCTTTGGGACAAGCCTTCGACGTTATAGCCTTAGCCAGACTTCATGTTCATCTCTGCTTCCTTACTGAGCATACAGTGTGACTAGGACCCTCTCTCTCCCGCCACCATGCTTTCCTGGCCAGGATGGAGTATACGCCCCTGAGTGGTAAGCCTAAATGAACACTCTCAATTTTAAGTTAATTCTCTAGGCATTTAGTCAAGGTAGTGAGAAGAGCAATTCATACATAAAATAGAATATGAGAAGCAAGGGCACTTATGTACATTAATTATATCTGCAAAATACTTTGCATCAAGATTTAAGCTTGTGCTTGAAAGACTGGAGAAGGTGGGTGTCTATTACAATGTCACCGCTGCATCCCCCCATCTTCCAGCCTTTTGAGAAAAATTCTCTGAAGCCAGTCATGACTGAAATATGCCAGAAAAGAAATTCTGGGAAATGTGTAATTTGTGCATGAGGTTGTCACATCATCAAACCTTCTCAATACTATCATAAAGAGAAAAGGGTGAATAAACTTATTTAAATCTTATTAGTTAATACAGAAAAGGAAAACTAAAATTATACTAAGTTGGTGAATCTTAGCCTTGTTTAGTATGAAAAAGCATTTATCATTAATTTGTTCAACTCATTCAGTTGAATGAAGTTATAGTAGAGGGAGAAACACGGTCTCATTAGGGTATTCACAATGCTCCCAGAGGGGATCTGTTGTAAATACTCATGAGTAAATGAATGATCACAACAAACAAACAAATAAACAAATGTTCACATCAAAATAATGAGGTAATATCTATACTAACTTCATTACCAAAGAAATAAAAAAGGTACACGATGTTTTCAATTTAAAAAAAATAAGTAAAAAATAGAAATAAAATGTAAACCCCCAGGGTCACTGGATACCAAGTCTGAGGTTTTTATGCAATGTTATTTTATTCTTTTAAAGTACTTTAAAAACTGCTAGGTGTCAGACAAATTGAGGATTCCTCTTTGCTAGTTGCATGTCTGAGCTAGAGGAGAAGAGAAGGGTGAGTGGGGACATTTATATTCACAGGGAAGGAGCTGGAAAACAAGCAGAAGTGGTAGGCTGTAAAATACAAGGTCAGTGAAAGGCCAACGTGTCTAGAAAGTATTCTCTCAGGATGATCCTGACTCTAAAATCAACAAGATCAATATGAAAATCAAATGCAATATCTTTGTTTACATCCCAGGTACCGGACTGTGAGCGTCTCCGGCAAGCAGTGAAGCTGGACTGCCGGTGATGGATGTACCACTTAAGTGATGCTTTGCAAAGCCTCCATCCCTTGCTGCCAGAAGAGTCACAGGAGGATAAATGACTTTCTTTTAAGTTCCAGGAACAGGGTAGAGGAGACAGACAGTGTGAATGTCACAGTCGCTCTTCAATTGATTTCTCAGCCACCAATGTTAAGAAGTCTCCAGGGAGCGAAGCATCTCACAAATCCACAGATTAGGGGAGTTCAACCCCTCACTAACAAAGCTCATAGAATTTCACTGCTATTTTTAATTTCTTAAGAAATATCATTACCCATTATAAAGGTGGCTTTAAAATGGTAAATAAAAAGAATAATGATTCTTATTACTTTCTATCACTCCTTCCACTTTCTAGGTTGAATTTCATTATTTTATGTAATAGAACTAGGTTTTAGGCTTTGATTTAACGCTATAAATTAGCAGCAATAAAGAGATTGAAATGCAAATGAAAAATTATAAAATATGATTTGAGGTCATATGGAATTTAAAGTTATTTTTTTGATTTCATCATTTTACTTTTATTGAAAGATTGCTGTTCGCATGCACCCAGGATTCTTTCACTGACTACATTAATAAAATGGGAAGGACTAAGGGATGGCAATAGGCACATAGCAACCCAAGTACAGAAAACTACTCATATTTGAATATCTGCCATGGCAGAGAACATTTAGGTCATATGGTTTAGAAGAAACTTGTATTCAAATAATAAAAGTTAATGAGGTATGATTAATAAAATTTCAAAGACAGATATTGAGGTTCAACCTGAAAACCAGAAAAGCAAAACAGTCATAGGCTCATACCTCAACTTCAGTCTGAAAATGAAGGTTCTGCCTCCAGAAAACTTCAGAATGAGATTGAGATAGAGCGCTGCCTCCTTACATTTTATAATGTAACTCTTTAGTTCCGGGATTAAGGGTGTGCCCACTACCACCTGGTTTCTATGGCAAGCTAGTGTAGCTACTGGAATTAATGATGTGTGTCATGTGGCTAACTGGAATTAAAGGGGCATGCCATTGCCACCTGATCTGTAAGGCTGGACAGTGTGGCTGTTTTACTTTTCTGATCCCCAGACAAGATTTAGTTATTAAAATACAAATGAAATGCCACTACAAGTTAAAATGTGTCCAAACAGAAATATAGCCATATTAGAAAATGAACAATGTTTGGTTATCATTATTAAGCTTAAGTTTCATAGAAGGCACACCTCTATATATGAAGAAACTGTAATGAATGAGAAAAACACTACTTTAAATAGACTCTTTGGTTTGTTATAGATGTTTTGTCTCCAAATATATTTTTCTTTTATTTTCCTTTGTGACCTAAATTCTGTGTTGGAGTTAGAAATTCATTGATTAAAGTTCGACCATCCTAGCTTCAAGTTGAAGGATAGGAGGGAATTGGAAAGTAAACAAGAGATCTCATTTCTGCACAAACAATTGGTATTATCAAATAAAAATAATAATTGAGTCTATAGACCTTAGAGACCCATAAGACAGAAATGAAATTATGTGGCTTGCTTTGGTTTTTATTTATATAATTCCAGTAATATTTGTTATCTATGTACTTCATTTATACTTTTAATTTTTAATTGTCCATTTTATATTTTTGAGATCAAAATGAAATTTCCCCTTATGTTTCCACCCCAAATTCTCCCATGTAGTCTTTTTTACAATTTCATTGCCTCTTTCTTAACTGTTATTATATACCTTTGGTGGGGGGGGGACTTTTCAAGACAGACAGGGCTTCTCTGTAGCTTGTGAAGCCCATTCTGAAATTAGCACTTGTAGACCAGGCAGGCCTTGAACTCACAAACATCCACGTGCCTCTGCCTTCCGAGTACTGGGATTAAAATCATGCACCACTACCACCACATGGCTTGTTACATATGAATACACATATTTATACTTATTTATTTCTAAATACTTGAAAACCACTTATGAGTGAGTACATGTGATAATTGTCTTTCTGAATCTGGGTTACCTCACTCAACATAAATAACATTAAAAAGTATATTATGTGAGAATAATACAAGAATGTAGCTTTTAGTGTTCTTTTTATCAATTTCATTTGCTTCCTTATTTGTCTGTTTTGATTTGTTTTCTAAAGAGAAAGAAGGCATGGAGTTAGATGAGTGGAGAAGGGCAGAACCTGGGAGGAGATGGGGGAGCAGAAGCCATGGTCAGAATATATTGTATGAATTTTCAAAAAAAAAGAATGTAGGCCATTGAATGCTAATGGATGTGAATGTCATGTCATAAACTAGGACATTAATTTTCACCTTGCTCGTAATTTGCTTCCAAACCATATTCAAGCATCCACTTACACTTTTAGAGCTATTCTTTTCTTAATTAGAAACATTTTATTCTAATTAACAAGAACATCACACATTTAGTTTAAGGAAGCCATTAAAACATTTTCCTTGTCACAAACTCTGTCAACTTCTGTGACTTTTTATATAGATGGTATATATTTAGAAAGGAGATCCAAACAAGGTGGTGAGGAAGACTGAATGCAGGAAAAGGCACATGAAGAGCACAAGTGAATATAAAGGTACTTTCTCTAGTTTCAACTCTATCACAGTGTTTTTCTTTCTGTCATTTTTTCTTTGTGGTACACGAAAGAATTAAAACGTGATTGACTGGCTTCAGCATGGATGGGATGGAAGTCTGACTGCTATAAGATGGATCAGTTATCTTTAAGGATGACAGAAAACTGAGAGGTTCCTTCACTTACCTAAGAGGTTAAAAAAGTTTTGCTCAGAAGCCCATGAGTAGACACTTTTAGTCCTGACTAATACAGATTCTTTTATTAGTTATTAATGAAGTTTTAAGCAAGTTAAGTATCTACACTGCCTGGATGATCAAAAACCAGAGACTGGATAGGCCGGAGTCCTAGGGTAGAAGCAAACAAGGCTGGCAAAAAAAAGTCAATGAAATGATTCCTAAGAATATTCTCATAGCTCAGTACCTTGTGCAGTCATAGGTGTCATCAGAGAGGCTTCCTCCAGCAGCAGATGGGAGCAGATGCAGGGACACACAAACAGATATTGTGTGTGAAGAGAGTCTAAATTGGGGGTCTCCATCAGGTTCCTCCCCTTAGATATCAGGGAACCCTGTGGAAGAGAAGGAAAGACTTTAGAAGTTAGAGGGATGAGTGGATACAAGGAGAACATGGTCCCTGAATCAAATAAGCAGAGCTCACATGGGCTCACAGAAACTGAAGAAGCAAGCACGGGACGTTTTGGGGTCTGCATCGGGTCCTCTGTATAAACGTTATGGCTATTAGCTTGGTGTTTGATGGGACTCATCACAGTGGAAGCAGGTGTATCTCTAACTCTTTTGTTTGCTCTTGAGACTTTTTCCTCTTGTTGGGTTACTTATCCAGCCTCGATATATAGTAAGTTTTCTTATATAGGCTATTTTTATGCTGAGTCAAAATGCCTATTGGATATTTTCAGTAGGTAAGAAAGATACAGTTTTATTTAGAAATTATTTTCTTACCTTCCTCGTTGCAACAACAACGGGAAGAAAACTTGATAGTTTGGTGTTTAAATCTGAATCTAAGTAAACTTATATGAATTCATGCAGAATCATCAGCATTAGTGAACTTCCCAGTGGAAAACTCAAAGTTAATAAAATTTGACTTTCTTTCTTCTAACAATACCTACTTGGAAATTTGGGGGAAGATTTGGTGCTCTAAAATGATTTGAACAGTCTGTGTTTGCTTCAGGCACTTTCTCATTAGCCAGAGCTCTTGACTTTGAACACACACGTCTTATTTTGATGACCTACAGCACTTATTTTTCAGGTGCTTCTCGTGCCATTGCAAACTGACAGAATGGTGGAGCCTGCGGCATGGGTTCATAGTCAGAAGAACAAACAGAGGACAGTGAATGACTTCACTGAAATTTCTCCTGTTAGGGGATTTTGCTGTTTTAAAACAAACTTACCAAGAATAGCCCAATACCTTCAGAGAATTTAGGTTCTACATGTCTCAAAACGGTGTTGAAATGTTCTTATTATGGACACATCATTCCACCAAGCAATTTGAGACCCCAAAATGAAGCATAGTCTGTGCTAACGAAGATAATAGCAGCTTCAGTTCTTTCGACATTTACTCTGTTGCAGGTATTTTGCCAGGGAATTCATTTATAAAATGTAGTTAAATGTTACAGTTAAATAGCTCTATAAAGTAAACAGGTATCTGGATGTAGCGCAGGAAGTGATGGAAGGTGGGGAAGATCAATATAAATAATGATTGGCTGTACCCAGAACTGAAGCCAGAGAAGATTAACTCCTAAATCTATGTCTTTGTCACAGTGTTTCCGTGAAAAAGAGGATGGAATGAAACACACATGAGTCAGTGGAGAACAAGTTGGGGACTTTGAAAAATATGTCCAAAACAACCCCAGGAAGAAGAGAATTATATTTGCGAATCTGATACATACATAGCACACAAGTATTATGTCAGGTATAAACAAACCATTTGCAAGTAAATAAACCATAATCTCAGGCCAAGAAATACTCAAAATTTCCCCACTCATTTTTCTTATTTCTCCATCCCAGCCCGGAGCAGGGATTAAAAGATTCTCACTAAGTTATCTCATCATTGTGGATCAGAGAGAAAGAGAGAGAGAGAGAGAGAGAGAGAGAGAGAGAGAGAGAGAGAAATCTTAGCTGTATAGGACATGGGCAATTATAGACCAAGAGCATTAAAAGTCTAATCAAAGTGATAGATCATTGAGAGATCCAAAAACTCTCATGCATTATATCCACACACTCTCTCAGGATATAACCACTTCTTGCCTCCCTGCAAACACAAGCTCAAATGTATCTCAGGTTTACCAGTAGTTTCTTGAGTTTATTTTCTTTTTACTACTGTTGTTATTGCAATTGATGCTGACATTACTTCCTTTGATTCCCTGATCTATCAAGCATTTCTCATGAGATTGCTTAGAGGTAAGAGAAGTCTACAACATGTATTGAATTTGGCTATGTAGCACCTCTGAGAATTTTCTAGGTATAGTCTGCATATTTGTAACTTCCTCTAGTGTCTGGGTCATAAAGGATTCAGGGCTGTGCCAAATGAACCAAAGATTACCTTATAATAAATATTATTGATATCTGAGTACCTGAAGACTGGTCAAAAGACTTTGCATGTGAATTTGTACTTAGCATGAAATGTTCATATTTAAGTTCATGGGCAAAGGCTACCTGATTGGATTATAATTAGTTATTATTTCTGTTCTGTCTGTACTAGTAGATGTAGAACCTTTAAGAAATGAGGCCAGGTGAGCAATAATTAAGACATGGAGAATGTTGTCCTCAGGATTTTGTCTTAGTTTGAGTTTTATTGCTGTTAGAATGAAAACTATTAGAAAGAAAAATATTTCATTGGGGCTGGCTTATAATTTAGAGGCATTATTGTCATGGCAGGACACATGGGGACAGTCATGGTGATAGAGAGGTAACTGAGTTTTCTACATCTTTATACGCTAAGACCTCAAAGCCTTCCTCCACAATGACACGCTTCCTCCAACAAGGCCACACCCACTCCAACAAAAGCACACCTTCTAATAGTGGCACTCTCTATGAGCCAAGCATTCCTACACATGAGTCTATGGGACGATTCCTATTCAAACCACCACACGTAGTAATGTAGTCTTCAATGAATCAAGATTTGCTCCCTGACAAGGCTGTGATTAAAGAGCAAAGCTAGCCTCTCTTTAAGTTTCTCTCTGATATTCTCTCTCTTTTTGTATTGACTGAGAATTCTATACATTCATATAATATTTATTGATCAGTTGCACACCCCACTTGACACCAATTTCCTTTCATTTTCCCACTGTTTCTGTTTATTCCCATGTTAAGTGTTTTCTTTCTTTGTTTGTGGTTGTTGTTTAAACCCATGAAATATTGTCACTGTAGGCAAGAGTGTAGGGTTTTCTACTGGAGCATAGGGAGCTAGATGCTCAAGGGAAACTGCTTTGAATCTCTCTCTCTCTCTCTCTCTCTCTCTCTCTCTCTCTCTTATGCATCCACCAAATGCCAATAGTTCCTCAGGTAGAGGTAGTATTTCCTGAGCTCATCAAAGCTTCATTTTGGTGTCTGGCTGCCTTGATCTTGTGGAGCTCTTCATCATGCTGTCATGAACATTGTGAATTCATTTGTGCAACTACCCTACTATTTCCAAAAGAAAAGGTGTATTTTAGCCAGTTTCACCAGCCTCTGGCTTTTTCACTATTTCTGCCCCTTATTCTCGTCTGATCCCTGAGACTTTCAAGGAGTGGGTGTGCTATAAAAGCACTGGCTAGTGCCAAAAACTACACAATTTCTTACTGTCTGTGTTTCTGACAAGTTCAGAATCTCTGTCCTTATCTACATCAATGGAAAGGATAAGCTTAATGAGCAGTGAGAAATGCAGTTATCTATGGGTATAATGAAGTCTTTAAATGTTGACTTAATTATGTTTCTGTTTAGCAAAACAATAGTAGTAGATTCATCCCTAGGACTTATGACCTGCCTGACTTCACTTTCTTGGCCTGACTTGTTAACAGTGGCAGGCATAAATTCCATCTTGTGGATCAGGACTTAAATCCAAACAGAAAGCTGTTGTTACCCCCATTTAGCAATTTAGCATCCATGGCACCACTGTACCAATGTGCATATCTTGTCAGACTGCTCCTTATAACTGGTTAACAACTAGGTAATACAGATGATAGTTTGATGTTAGCACCTTCTAGCACTATAAACCTACCCAGTAGGAATACTGCTACCATACTTTTGGGCCTATATCCAAAAGACTCTGTACTTACTGCAGAGATATGTGCTCATCTGTGTAGATTGCTGCTCTATTCACAATACCCAGAAAATGGAATCAATCTAGATGTCCATCAACTGATAAAAATAATAAAAATGAGGTATATATACACAACTATTAAGAAAAATAAAATACATAAAAATCATATAGAACTAGAAATAATCTAATCAGACCAAGAAAGACGAATGGAAAGACAAATGGCAAGTTTTTTCCATCATATGTGGGTGCTAGTTGTAAGTCATTAAATACTGTGTTAAAATTTGAGTACCTATAGGCATTTGAAAGCCAGTATGGGACTACTGGGAGTTTTAAAAATACATAATCAAAGACAAGTTTCAAAAAGAGAGAATAGGAAAATATGGATTAAGAAATGTTAACACTTATATAAGAAAGAGGCCAGGATAGAGGAGGGAGTATATGGAGGCATAACTAACACTGAAGACCTATAAAAATACAGTATAGAAGCCCTCTACTATAGAAGCTTTCTAAATATAAACCTATACATGTACATATAAAAAGTTTAAATTGAGTTACCCTATAAGAGGTGATAAAGCCTCTCCCCTATTCAATAGTCTATCAAGCAGAAAGTTCAGTGATGGGAAGGTGCTTCCTCTTGTGAAGTTGCTGATCTGCCATCTCCATAGGCACCCCTGAATATTATAATCTATCACCTTTGATTTTTATTACTCCCCAGAAGTTGGTGAGAAGAAATCAGCCTCATGCTATTGCAGCGTCCACTCTTGATATGCTCTCTCTCTCTCTCTCTCTCTCTCTCTCTCTCTCTCTCTCTCTCTCTCTCTCTCTCCACTTCTAACATAATGCCATCTCCATGCAGTCTTCATAAGAGTGATGGCTTCACAAGCCGGTGATAGTAGCACGATGTCCTTTAAATACAAAAGGACAAAAACATCTGAAATCAATTAACCTCTTTTCTCTGTCAATTACCCAGCATTGGCTAGTTTATCATAGTAATGAAGAAAAATCTCCCCTTCCTGACACTGCAAGTCATATTTTGCTTCAATGGATTAGTCAAAAGAAACAAAGGTGTGAAGACCCAGTTGTTGAGCCTTTTGATTCCGTGCTGTTACACCTTGCTAAAGACACTGGCTTTAGACTTTTCAATATTCATAACATAATTATTATTCTTCCAAACATGGGTAATTTTTTCATGGTATCATTTCTCAGTCACAAAGAATTTTATGTTTTAGCTTTCTGTGGCCATAGAAATCAAATACAGAACACTGTGTATAACTGAGTTTATTTTATCACCTTTTAAAACACATGCAAGCAAACAAGGAATTAAATTAAAAATCAACATCATCATCATCACAGCTCTGGCTTCTTTACCACAGTGACAGGCTGTATTCCAAATAACAGCTTTGAGAGAGGGACCACCACAGCTATTTACAGAGGAGTATCATAAGGTTATGGTTATGCTAAAGCTAACAGATAGAATTAGTCTTTGTGCATCATGAACAGATATGTGTGATTCTGTATGTTGTCACACTGTGAAGTTCTCTCAGGACAATTTACACCTCTACTACAAATTCAAGGATCATTATTGCTCACAATCATGAGCAAATACACCCGTGTGTCTGTGACAGGGAAATGGGGTATCAGGAAAGATGATGAGAAAATGAAAAAGCATTCATCAATTAGAAAGTGATCTTGGCCTCTTCATTTGAATCCTAGAAGTGCTAGAGATAAGATCAACATGAGGATTTTAATTACATGACCTTTGTTTTAGAAAAACTGCACAGGCATCCAATAAGAGTGAAAAATCAGAATGATATGTTTATGAATATGTATCATAGAATGTTGAGATCCTTTATGGTTTGCTATATAAATATTAGACAGCAAAAGTAAAGTCCCATTCAAACCTTAGAACATTATTAGCACATCATGCACATATACAGGAAGTGTTAAATATAGAAGTCAAAAAACTCAATAATATTGATAATATGTGTAAGAAAAAAATGTCCAATTGTAAGCAAACATATACTGTCCATATGGA
The DNA here is from genome assembly GCF_000317375.1 of Microtus ochrogaster. Lineage (NCBI taxonomy): Eukaryota > Metazoa > Chordata > Mammalia > Rodentia > Cricetidae > Microtus > Microtus ochrogaster. The sequence continues at coordinate 5,525,243 of NC_022023.1, forward strand.
GGAATGCCCAACACAACATTGCAAATATTGTCAACTTTCTCTCACAAAACTTAGTGTATTGAGTAGAGAACTAACAGAAATCCTTTTTAATAAAGTTTTATCATGAAATGTTTCTCTAAAACCAATGTGATAAAGGCTTGCTTGCCAGCTGCTGGGCTTTTGAGAGTTTAATGATTCATGAGGACTCCAGTTCCATCAAGGAACTGACCCATTAGTAAATTGGTAGCTAAGTGCATTATTAGCCAGTAGAACCTACTCAGATGGAGTAGGTCACAGAGGGCAGGTCCTGCAAAGATCTGTCGTTTGCTGGTTGGTTTCTTGTTTTTCCTGCTTTCAAGCCACTCTAAGGAGGATAGTGTTGCATTGGCATGACCTTCAGTCATGATGTACAGACAGAGAACTGCGTCAACAGACATGCACCTCTGAAACTAAGAGGCAAGATGAAACTTTCCCCCTTAGGGACAAAATCTAACAGGTATCCCCAGACTAATTATTTTTGTTATGCCACGTAATTCATCTCAAAACAAGAGCTTCAGATACTTAGAAGTTTCCAGGAAAGTAAACTGAACTCCGTGAAAAACTAAAGGAAAGATCCTCATATAAATAAATAATGTATAATCTACACACACAACAAATATATGAAATCCACTGGAATGCAAAAAAAAACAATATCAGGCATTCAAAACACAGATGAATATGTCCCAAAATTAAGAGAAAATTCAGTCAATCAAAATCCATACAGAACTAACAAAAATGTTAGAATTTTTTAAAAGAACATCAAAAAAGTAATTTATAACTATTTTCATATGCTTTCAAGGGTGGGGAAAATTACACTACAGACATAGACATAGGATTTTTTAAAACTGACATTTAGCACTAAAATGCCATTTGAGAAAGTATCCTACTTTGGATTTATGTCGAAGTAGACTTTAAAGATGGACAAAGATTAACAAATTTGAAGGCATAACGGGGTTTATCTAAACAGGAAAAGGTTGTTTGAACTTTAGTATTTTAACTCTGTATGTCTGCATTCTATGTCCTTGTTATACCTGTTTGAATATGAATCGTTGTCCCTCGTCTACTTTCATGCAAATTGACAAAGCGCAGAAGAATTTGAATCATCACACCCTGAGTGTGTCATTGTTGGAATCAATGACAAAGCACTACTTACTTTTTCTTTTTTATAAAACTTTGATTTTGATATGTTCTTCAATAACTACAGGTGTTATACATGCTTGAGTCTTATTGATTAAGGGGGAAAAGTACACTTTAACGTCAGCGTCCATAGAATTCATTTTCTACATGTGGTACAGCACATGGTTGACACAAACATGAGAGTTCACATTACAGATGACAATGCCCCAACTTGTAAAATGTTCTCAAAGCAATAATGACATCACGGTAAACATGTAAAATATTCCACATAGCTCTCAATCAGTGAGAAAATCACTGTAAAAGTTTAATAAATCTTGCTATGGGACAATGGTCCTTCATCCTCTCACTTGGATTATTTTTAATAAAATACTGATTGGCCAATAGCCAGGCAGGTAGTATAGGCAGAAAACCAAACAGAAAATAGAGGCGGGGCAACAATAATTCTGAGAAGAGGGAAGAGCAGTCTGCAGTCATGACCTAGCAACAGAAGAAGCAAGATGTGACTGCCTTGCCTAAAAGGTACCGAGCCACGAGGCTAACATAGATAAGAATAATGGGCTATATAAGTTATACGAGTTAATAAGAAGTCTGAGATACTAGGCCAATAAGTTTATAACTAATGTAGACTTCTGTGTGATTTCTTTGGGACTTAAACAACTATGGGAATTGGGTAGGACAAAAACCTCAGTTAACAAAATCTTGCATTTCTTATGTAAATATGTCTTTAACTTTAATACAATAGATAAACCTTGAAATGTATGTGTTTATTTATGTGTAAATTTTAGTTTAAAAGTGATCTTATATACATTTCATGTATATTGTTTAAATCTATTTGTGCAAGTGGATTATCTTAATATTAAGCAATACAAATATTAGACAATAAAATGATTTCATAGTTTACAAATGAAACAATTTATTTTAATCTCTTAATATTTCCCTAGTAATAATTTGTGAATAATATCATTTTAATTTTTTTTTACTTATTGATGTGTTACATTTCTGATATTATTGTTAGGTCTTTCTTTTGTTACCTAAGCATGTAAATATATAACAGCTTATACATTATAGGCTTGCTTTTGCATCTATTTTGTCTTTCTCATCCCTTGTCCTTCTTGCGATCTACTCTCGTTATGTGTTTAGGGACTTTCAGATTGCTTTGAATTTTACCTATGACTATTCACTATGAGTTATGCTGTGGATTCTTTCCATAGATAGAATTTGTGGTTCAACATTCCCTTATTTTTCCCCTTGAAAATCTCATTCATCAGAATGTCAGAAATACATATCAAGTATAATTTTTTTTACTTTGTTGTACATTCAAATTGAAAATAAAAATCTGCGGTTTCTAGTTATTCAAAATGTGGACATACAAGGTCTGGGAAGAATTTTGCTGGGCATTACTTTGAATCTGTAGATTTTTTTGGTAAGATTGCTTTTTTTACTATGTTAATTCTACCTTCCCAAGAGCAAGGGAGATATTTCCATTTTCTGGTGTCTTCTTCTGTTTCTTTCTTCAAAGATTTAAGGTTCTTATCACACAGGTCTTCCACAAGTTTGATTAGAGTTACTTTGAAATATTTTATGCTATTTGTGGCTATTGTGAAGGGTGATATTTCTAAAAAGCTTCTTTAAAGCAAAGGACATTGTCAACAAGACAAACAGCAGCCTACAAAACAGGAAAATATCTTCACCAACCCAACATCAGAAAAGGGGCTGATCTGCAAAATATACAAAGAACTCAAGAAATTGGACATCAAAAGAACAAATAACCCAATAACAAAAATGGAGTACAGACCTAAACAGAGGAATCTAAAATGGCTGAAAGACACTTAAAGGAAATGTTCAACATCCTTAGACATCAGAGAAATGCAAATCAAAACAACTCTGAGATTCCATCTTACACCTATCAGAATGGCCAAGATCAAAAACACTGATGACAACTTATGCTGGAGAGGCTGTGTGGAAAAGGAAACACCTCTGCATTGCTGGTGGGAATGCAAGATGGTACATTCCCTTTGGATATCAGTATTATGATTTCTCAGAAAATTAGGAAATAACTTTCCTCCAGACCAGCAATATCATTTTTTGGGTGTATACCCAAAGGATGCTCAGTCGTACCACAAGGAAATGTGCTCAGCTCTGTTCATGGCAGCATTATGTGTCTTAACCAGAACCTGGAAACAACCTCAATGCCCCTCAACTAAAGAATGGATAAAGAAAATGTAGTACATTTACTCAATGGAGTACTACACAGCAGAAAAAAAATAATGACATCTTGAAATTTGAAGACAAATGGACAGATCTAGAAAATATCATATTAAGTTAGGTAACCCAGACCCAGAAAGACAAATATCATATTTACTCACTCATAAGTGGCTTTTAGACATAAAGCAAAGACAACCATCTCACAATTCACAATCCCAGAAAACCTAGACAACAATGAGGACTCTAAGAGAAACAAAAATGTGTCTAATCTACATGGGAAGTAGAAAAAGACAAGATCACCTGGGTAAATTGGGAAAGGGTAGAAGGGAGGGGAGATGAAGGGAGGGGAGTAAAGAAAAATGTATAGCTCAATAAAATCAGTAAATAAAATAATTAAAAATAGAGTTTACATTTAAAGATAAAAATTAGTAGAAGACACTCAAAACTTAATAAGTTGCCTACATATGTAAGTAATAGTTACATAAATCACCCCCCAAAAATTGTACATGCTAACCACTGAAACATAACTTTTATTTCTTTCATGTGCTTATAGATGTATGTACATATCCAGAGATGTGTCAGTACATACATACAGTGGGAGGAGCGCCACATACACACATACATTCAAAGTAGTTACATACATGCCATGTTTCTTGAAACAGTTTAAGTATATTTTTATTAATTTACTATGGAAATATTTTTATAGCTATGCAAAGTATTTCACTCGGGTGTCTTTCTTGTTTAGATATAGTGATTCATTTTGCATGGAATTTAAGGTGCTACTTTTGTTGAATTTATTCAAGTGGTTAAATAAATACAGTTGTGAATATAAATCCTGCTCTATTCTCTTTATCATCTTTAATTTGTATTGAAACTAAATCTAGAGGCTATGTTTCTCTTATTTTTCTACAACATATCATGCAGTATATACATGTCTGACCTTTACTGTGGTCCCCGATAAATTTTGGATATATTCAATTTGGTACAAATTTTCCTGCTCCTTTTTATTTTTCTCTACTATATATTTTTCAGTTGTATTGTCTTGTTTTGTGTGTCAGCTTGACCCAAGCTAGATTAGAGAAAAGGAACTTCATTGTGGAAATGCATTGATGAGATCCAGCTGTAAGAAATTTTCTCAATTAGTAATTGATGGTGAAGGGCCCAGCTCATGGTGGGTGGGGCTATCCCTGGGCTGGTGGTTTAGGTTCTGGAAGAAAGGAGACTGAGCAAGCAAGCAAGGGGAAGCAAACCAGTAAGCAGTGCCTTCCCATCGCCCATGCTTCAACTCATGTCATTAGGATTCTGCTCTGTTTAGTTCCTGTCCAGATTTCCTTTAGTGATGAACTGCAATGTGGAAGTTAAGCCAAATAAACTCCTTCCTCCCCTACTAGCTTTTTTGGTAATGGTGTTCTGCTGAAGGAATAGAAACCCTAAGATAACATATTATTTTATTATTTTTCCTAAGATTTTTCTATCTAAAACAATGTGACATAAATAAATGTTTAGTGTTCTCTTCTAACAAAAACATATTAGAGCTGCTTACTTGTTTATATTGTTTTGACTAAACCACATTCTGATAAAGACAGGAGACTTGAAATAACCTCATTTGTACCTTATTTTCAAGAACAGAGTCTCACAGTGATATTGTTGTGAAGGCTTTTTTCAGGCATGTGTTGTTGAGATTTGTGGTGCAGCTTTCCTGTGTCGTCTAGAAAACCATAACTTGCAGTGGATTCCCTGGTTCTGTCTCGTACAATCTCTCTGCCTCCCTCGTTCATGATGTTCCTTGAGGCTTATGTTCAGGGCTTGTGTTCTAGATGAATCAACTGAGGTTGAGAACCCAATAATGACGTATTCTTTGCATTTTGACCAGTTTAGGCTCCCTGTAACAGTCTTCAGTGTTGAAAAGATGTATCTATGTGATAGTCAAGAGCGATACTGACATGTACAGTTGTAAAAGGGTTCTCTTTTAGGTTCCTCAACCTCTCTAGTCAAGCTTATTGGCTAGATTTACAATAATGTAATTTCCCTCCTGTGACCTGCAGGACTACATCATTGGTGTGCCAGTGGGAAATCCAGGAAATTTCAGAAGACACCACAGCACAATAAATGCCTATTCAGAGATGATTTTTTTAAATCTAGGGATGAACACCTGATAGGCTATGCAATATCAAGTGGTAGACCCTAAATACATGAAAATACAAACAATATTAATTGAACTAAGAAATACATATCAGATATATTTATCCATATATGTGTATATATAGAGATAGATAAATATATCTGATATATATATACATATATATGTATCCATGTATACACATATAGGGTTTATATGCAACGATTACAATTTAGAGAGAGACCATGAATTTGCGAGAGAGGGTGTACACCTGCTAGGAACTGGTGGTGGGGGAGGAAGTGGGAGGAATGATAAAATACTGTACACATCTACGAATCTCTCTCAAAAAAAAAGAAAAGAAAAGAAACAGAAACTCTTGCATTCTGGCTACTCAATAAAAGTTCAATTCATGCTTTCAAATAATTTTTTATGATCCATTATAATTTCTGTAAGAAAATTTTGTATTTACTTAGGCTTCTGGTCCTAACACATAAGACATACACTTATGTGATACACATGTGCTCATATTTTCTCCAAGAGAAAATGCACAAACTTATTTCTCATTGTATTTGAGATCACTGATATTTGACCCTAGCCAAAATGCTGCTTTGGGCTTTCTGAGCATGCGGTGAAGCTGTAATACAAGTTAGGATATTTCAACTATGTTGTGCGATGTTGCAATGTCCCTTCAAACCCTTCACTTTATATTTATAATGAAAATTTCATTAGCTTTCCACTGACCACTTTTTAAGTTCTGTTTCTCTTCAGACATCTTTACTTTAACAGATGTCCATTTCTGACATGTCCCTCAGCACAGCTATGAAGTCTTAGGTGACCTAGCTCAGCCAGTCACGTGACTGATGATCAATATCTGTGCACAACTAACCATCTTTAAAGTCTGATATCATGCCTCTTTAGGATAAAGTGAGAATTTGTTTTAACCTTCAACAAAATTACTGTCTGTCAGAAAAATTTATTGCTTTTTAACGTATCATGAGATAACCATATTTCAATATAGGAGGCAATTTCATTTTTAAGCCTGTATTTATTTAAGACTGTTTTGCTTTCTCCCGGCATATCCCTGGCTTAGTATTTGCTGTTTTATTGCAAATGAAAATGTTTGCAGAAATTGCATATAAAACTGTTTATTGAGACTTAAATTTTCAGTGACCTTTTTTTCTTCTTTTTTGAACTTCACAGTTTCAGAATTTTCCTTCTCTCACACGCTCAGCTTTATGCAATTTATTATTTGCAAATCCTGTCCTTTGGAAATGATCTGATCCACTTCATGTATTAATAAAGTTGTTCATATTAGTTAGTTATTTATCTGGTTGCATAAATGGCTCCAATTTTCTATTCTCAATGCCTTTTCCATAATCATAAATACAGATTATTTTAATGTGTATGTGTGTAGAATGTATATGTGTGTTTGTGTTCACAGGTGTTTGAGCATACACGTGTATATGTGCATGTGCCCATATATGGGAGTGTATGTAAAGTTCAGTGGTTGATGTCAGGTGACTCCACAAGAAATCTCCACCTTGTATAGTAAGGGGGCATATACTATCACTGGCTTGTGTTTTCTGTTTTAGCTAGGGTTTTTTTTTCCATTCTAAACTCATGAACAACAGAAATTTAGAGGGTGAGAGGTTTATTTTGCCTCCCACATTATGGTCCATCATGGAGGAAGTCAGGGCAGGAACTCAAGGCAAGAACCCAAAGTCAGGAATTGAAGCAGAGGCTAAGGAGAAATTTTGATTACTAGATTGTTCACCATGATTTGCTCAGCCTGCCTTGTTGTATAACTAGGACCACTTGCCTAAGATTATTCTCATGAAAGACTAGATAAAAAGGAAACTGTCCACAGCTCACTGTTTTCTCTAAAGAACGTACATGAGGACAGAGTACCAACCACAGCCTCCTACATTATCCCAATAGACGAGGAAAGAATTTTCAAGGTTCTGTCATTTAAACTCAATCTCAAAGAATCAAGAAAAGAAATGAGAAGAAGGAAGAGGAAATTCTATCCCGAGTAGGATACCAACAACAGGGGCATTCACAGGCAACACTGTGTTCTGCATCCGTTTTCTTTCACACTGAACCTTAACTCTTTAAGACACGGGATACACTACAGGCAGGTGAAATGTTCCATCTTATAGAGATGCTTCTTAAGACTGAAGAAGTAAACAACGCAGTAGCTTCGGGAAATCTATAAAATGAACTAGGTTTACTAGGTCTTTATCCTCCCAAATTCATGCACCAAGTGAAACTGCTGTGAGACCCCCAGAGAAGTAGAACTGGCTAGAAGACATTCAGACCAGTGGAGTGAATTAAAAGACAAAGACCAACTAAACTGCCTGGAAAAAACAGTGGCCAGATGAACAGCCCAGAAAGGACACTTCTAACCTGTTGGGATGTCTGCAAGTGGTACAGTTTGCTCAAGATTTTTAGCTCTCATAAACCATCACCTGTACTGAGTTGGCTTTTGGTTGTCTTTAAGTCATTTCTACTCTTGTAAAATAATCCCAATAAAACCACCAAGCTGGACTTTGGTGGTGTGCGTACATTGATCTGTGGTCAGTTTCCTATCTGGAGTGACAGACATTTGCTCATACCTCACAAGGAATATTGCCAGGCAATACATGATACAAACTGAGAAGCACTGTGTACATAAATTATAAGGGGGATCTGTCCAAGTGTGCATAAAGATTGAGCCTTTGAATGTTAGAAGAATGATATAAAAGCAGTAATAAGCCTTGTATTTAATTCTAAATAGTTTGAATTTTGTGGTAAACAATGAAACATGTTTTAAGAAACAAAACTATACTTGAGTTTACCCTTTGAAGTTATTCCTTTGAAAATATTGACATATTGAAGTGTGTTAAAATTGAATGTGAAAGACAATTGTCTGTCTTGTACGTATTGCTCAGTAAATAATAATTAAGTGTGATTCCAAGCAACTATTTCTTTTCCATTTTCTGGGTAATTGCTGTGTTTTTTCTTTGTTTTCTCTAAATCTTTCAAGCAGAATTTTTCAGGTATCATAGTAATATTGTTGTGTCTATGTAAAGATGATCGTGTTATCAGAACACAGTAGGATTCAAGAGGCGCTTTGGAAAGAAATTGGGAATAATACACAATGCAACTAGCATTCTCTTTTTTTCTGTTATCTCAAGGCATCAACGTGTGTGTGTGTGTGTGTGTGTGTGTGTGTGTGTGTGTGTGTGTGTGTGTTGTGTGTATGTATTAGAAGCAAATGGGCAAGGACGGCAGAAAACAACAGGATAAACACGGAGCATATGCCAGTCTAAGAGGGGAAAGATTACACCACACTTCAACTTCGGAGCTAATATGTGAGTCTTATTTGACAAGCCAGTCTGTAATTCTCCTGTCACTTAGCAGGAAACATATGCCACACATCACCAAATAGTGCTCTCCAAATGGCAAGAGTCTCTAAACAACGTCTCTCCCTTTTCTCCCTTAACTGAAGTAGCAGTACATGGAAGACAAAAAAAAAAAAAAAACCTCTAAATGAAACTGAAATGATTAATGTGACAGTTTTGCATGGAGAGGCATATAAAATCCAGAGGAATAGAAATATCTTCTCAAAGTCCTATGATGCATTTATATGACATTGAGTGGTGGAAATGACACCTTTAATAAACCTCCTTTTATTCAATATGCGTTAAGGCAATGTTCTCTACCATAGACTGTGAACTTGAAGAAATAACGTAGAGTCCCTGAATCGACAGTTCTAGTAAGGGAAGCAAAGTGAATAGTCACTTAAAAGGTGACTGAAAAATGCTGTCTGTTTGTCTCTAACAGATGATAAAAAACCATAAAGACCATAGTAAACAATGCAGCCATGCTGTGAGATAGAAACTTCTTCGTTCTGTATGTTTGGCTCCCTCTGTCTCATTCACTTCTGCACCCACCGCCTCCTTCCTCTCTCTGCCCAGAAGTCACACCTTCACCTCCTGCCTGGCTATTGGCTGTTCAGCTCTTTATTAAACCAATCACAGTAATATATCTCCTCACAATGTATAAATATGCCACAACACTCCACCTCAAATAGAGGGCTAATAACAAAAATATATAAAGAATTCAAGAAACTGGTTATCCAAAACAATAATCAATTTAAAAATGGGGTACAGATCTGAAGAGAGAATTCTCAACAGAAGAAAGTTAAATGGCCGAGAAACACTTAGAGAAATTTTCAGCATCCTTGCCCAATAGGGAAATTCAAATCAAAAACAGTTTGAGGTTCTATCTCAGATATGTCAGAACGCCCAATATCAACAACAAAAGCGACAGCTCATGATGGTGAGGATATGGAGCAAAGAGAACAGTCTTCCATTGGTAGTGAGACAGACACTATGGAAATCAGTAAAGTGGTTCCTCAAGTGGAGAATAGATCTACCTTGATATCTAACTCCACCGCTCTTGGGCATATACCCAAAGGACACTCTATCCTACCATCAAGAACCTTGTTCAACCATGTTTACTGAGGCTTTATTAATAATGATCAAAAACTGGAAACAACCTAGATGTCTCTCAACTGAAGAATGGATAAAGAAGATGTGGTACATTTACACAGTGTAAAAATGTGCAGGTAAATGGATGGAACTAGAAAACATCATCCTGAGTGAAGCAAACCCAACCTAGAAAAATAAATACAGTATTATTCACTTCAAAGTGGTTATTAGATGTTAAGTAAATGATAACCAAGCTACAATCCATAAATCCACATTAGTTAGGTACAAAGGAGAGGATGTCTGTGTGGATAAAATAGACTCTAAAGGCAGACTGGGGACAGGAAAAGACATGAGAGTGGAGGGGATCATCTGGCAGAGAGATAAGGTGGAGGTAGAGAGTGCAGGAAGAGACAGCAGGAACTGGGAAGTCTTGGGAGGGCATGTGTAAACTTCCTGGAATTTATGAAGGAGGACCTAAGAAGGACTCCTAGCAGCTAGACGAAGAGTCTCAAAAGGCCATTTCTTGTTACCAGGTGAAACTTCCAGTGGCTGAACTGGACTGAATTTTGATTGAGTGTTGGTCAGAAGTGGACCCAGTGGAAATGCATAAACAGCAAACAACCCAGACTATTTGCTTTCTGCAAACTGACAACAGGGATTACCACCCACAGGACTCATTGAACATGGAGAGAGGAGCTGATGTCTACAAGGAGCCCTCAGTCCTGTGTTCTAGTCTCTTCGGTGAGGATATGTGAAAACCAAGCCAGCATCAAAACCTAGTACCACCTCCAATCTATCCCAGTACAAAATATGCTAGGGCAATAGTAACAAAAAGCATGAGGGAGTAGCCAATGGATGTTTGATTTGACTTCAGACCCACACCAAAAGAAGGAAGCCATGTCAGAAACTGCTAAGGTAACCAAGAACCAGAAACTGGATAGCCCAGAGACCTCAGGTAAAACAAAATACTAATGGTCTAAAAAACAGGAAGAAAATGTTTTCTAATGATATTCTACTATACTCATAAACCAGTGTCTTATCAGGTCATCATCAGAGAGGCTTCCTCCTATAGCAGATGGGAACAGATGCAGAGAACCACAGCCAGGCATTGTTTCACAGAGAGTCTAGATGGGAAGTCTTCGTGAAATCCATTTCCTCTAAGTTCAGGGAACCCCACAAAAGAGAAGGCAGAAAGAATATAAGATCCAGAGCAGTTGAAAAATACCAGGAGAACAAGGACAGATGAATCAACTAACCAAAGCACGTAATGACCCTACAGGGACTAAAGCAACAGGCACAGGGCCCATAAGGGTCTCTACCGGGTTCTCTCTCTATATATATTATGGCTATTAGCCTAGCATTTTTATGGGTCTCCAGACTATGAGAACAACTGTGTCTCTGACTCTTGTGTCTGCTCTTGGAACTTGTTTCCTCCTATTGGGTTACGATGTCCGACTCTGATATGATAGTTTTTACTTCATCGATTATATTTTATTTTGTCATGTTTTGTAGTAATAGTAGTGGCGGGGCTGAGTCCCCAGCACCCCGGCCGCCTGCCCGGCTAGCTTATGCCCGAAATAACAACACACAAACTGTATTCATTTAAACACTGCTTGGCTCTTTAGCTTTAGCCCTTTTCTCGGCTAACTCTCGCACCT
>NC_022023.1:5540046-5541801 GCF_000317375.1 Microtus ochrogaster
TGTCTCTCTGAGGCGTCTGCCCCTGAGAGGAGAGCTGTCGAGTCTCTGAGCTCACTTCCTCTTCCTCCCAGCGTCTGCTCCTCCCACCTACGTTCTAACCTACCAGGTCAAGCAGCTTCTTTATTTAATCAACCAATGACCTTCCTCCATCAATGTTTGGTTGTTCTCTCTTGAAATCCTGTTCTTTTCTAATGAGAAACAGAAAGGGTGTGGATCGGGAAAGGCAGGGAGGGAGGGGAAACTATAATTAGGATATATTGTATGGGAAAAAAGAATCTATTTTCAATAAAATGAAAACAAAATAAGTAACTCTTAAAATTAAATGTTAAGACTATTTTCATGTATCTAATAAAATTCAATAGTATTAAAAAATCTTCAATCGGAGATTAATGAATTTCACAGATTTTCATTTTTATATAATATCTCTTGTTTATTATTTGACAATCCCATACTTGTAAACAAAATATCTTGTGAATGAACACCTCTAACGAACACACACCTCTCCCCACTTCACACTCTTTTTTTTTCCTTTGGCAATGTCATTAATAGGAGTCCTAGAGATGCAGAGTTGACTAGAGAAGCTAAGGTACATATAGCTTCTGAACTCTCTTCAAATCATATTATACTGTTCATTCATTCAAAGAAAAGATGCATGTGAGAAGCACTGACAGTTTCAAAATGGGATTATCAAGTAACCTTGGAATTACTAAGTTCAATTCCATCTCTCATTATCTAGATGAAAGGGTAAGAAATAAACAGAACAAAAGGCAAGCAAACTGCCAATCATAAACAAGTTCTATACGTAAAGAACATAAAATCAAAACGTCTATAAAGAAGAGTAAATTTAAAAAGGGCCCAGAACCAGCAGATGTATGAAAACCTGGAATGGTAACATTTACATGATAGTCACAGGGAGGAATTGAGAAATAAAATTTCTAGTTTAGTGAAAGGCAATTAGTACCTGGGAGTTAATTTTTAAAAGTAGGGAATGATTATCCAAGTGATATCATGTTCTACCATCATCATCTTTAAGTATCAACCAATCTCTCAGTGAGTCAACTTAAGTGATGCTTATAGTTATGATTTAATGAACTAATTTGAAGGCAAAGTGAAGTCACAATTTACTTGTGGAAAACATTCTCTATTAAAATACTCATGAGATATTCTAATGTTAAATAAATATATAGGACGAGGGAGATGACTCAGTAGGGAAAGGTACCAGCTGCCAAGCTGACAATCTGAGTTTGATCCTTGAGATGCACACGGTAAGAGGAAGAGAAGCCATCCCCATAAATTATCCTCTGACATCTGCATGTACCCCACACTACGCCTCGGTTCCTCTTCCATCAAATACACACAATAAATGAGTAAGTATACAATCTGCTGTTTATCAAATATCTAAATACTTTTCCCATGGACTAATAGCATTCATGAATTTTCTCTCATTGACGTGTTCATAGTCCACACCTGTTATTTCTATAGTGGAGATCTGTCAGAATGTTTAGTTTTTCTTGTGAAGTCCAACTATGCATTTTTAGATGCTGAGGACAAGAATATTTTCATATATATCATACTTTATTCAATAAATATGATATGAATTAATTAGAAGAATCCTGCTATAAGCAGAATATATCAATTCAATACAAACTCAACAGGACAGCCGGGCAGTGGTGGCGCACGCCTTTAATCCCAGCACTCAGGAGGCAGAGGCAGGTGGATCTCTGTGAGTTCGAGACCAGCCTGGTCTACAGAGCT
>NC_022023.1:5541901-5545737 GCF_000317375.1 Microtus ochrogaster
AAAAAAAAAAAAAAAAACTCAACAGGACTTAGCAACTTGCTGCGTTTATTTGCACAGAGCAAATCTCTTATCACTGAGAACTATTTCTGTAAATTTGAGCATTTTGTCTGTTTTTTTTTTCTTAATTCCATAGCATGGCAAAGATATTTTACTTTCTTAGTATTATTGCTAAAATTAGTCAATAAAGTATTTTTATTATAATTAATATTTCCTTTAACTAACAACTTGTTAAGCAAATAAACACCTGCCTGATAGACATTTGAGACTTAGAAGTGAGTGGCTATTTTACAAGATTTATTAGCACAGCAGTGAAAAATATCTTTTGAACTACCAAAAAGTTTCAGTTCTATGGTTCATAAAATAGCTTGTGTGTAAAGGTTTTTGAGTTGAGCTATGTACTTACAATGACAGTCATAATAGAAATCATTTATCATTTCTACCTGATTTTTATATGATTGGAAATCATAAAGGTGAGATGTAAATATATTTGTTTATTAAATTTCATAAATTATGTTACTCTTTGTTGCACAGGGCCACATGGTTACGTTGATTGCTCGCAGCCCTCTCGGTAACATGATCAGTCATAGCCACAATTTCTATTGTCCAGTCAAGAACATTTCCCTTCCAATAAAACTCAGACTTCAGATTTTTCAGAAGTCTAAATCAAAATCTTGCAATAGCCAACTCCACACATGCCGCTTGACATTCCAAAAGCCTTCATACATGAAGTATTTAAATGATGCCTGTGACTTGGGGAAGAGAGGGAAGAAAATAAAAGTCTTGCTCCAGCCTGCACAATTACTAGACCTCACAGGAGAGTGATAGCAACTAATCCTATATAATTTCCTTATGCATTGTTCATTCGCTTTGAGAGCTAAGTTTTATCATTAGTGTCTTCTGACAGTTGTCTTAAATACCCTCAGGAGCTAGCTGGGTAATCAGAGATGATAAAATGTTTGCCTTGATTTCAGTTGTTTGCAGTAAGAAAATCTGGCACCAAGTGCATTTGTGTGTCCGTCTTTAATGATTCCCACCCCAGGTCTCCATTTCTCTCCATCTCTGTGTGAGATCATTAAGGTGTTAGGTGCAAAGCTGCAGCTTGATGGAACATGGCTCCAGACAGTCTGAGTTGAGGCAAAACAGCGCTGCCACTTGACAGCCATGGGATACCTTGGATCAAAGAGTAGGCAACTAGGTACAGAGTTAGATTAAACAAGCCAAAAAAGTCAATAAAAGGGCAGAGAGTATGTCTGGGGTGATTTCACAGTACAATCTCAGTACAGGTACTGATATGTTTTCCAAAGATTTAAAATGGTAGAATTTCTGCAAAATACTGTAAATTATTGCAAGCAATGGAAAAGAAACATGCTTATATGAATAAAAAATTTTGTACAATTGTCATTTACTTTTAGAAAAGAGGTATCTCATTTAAATTTGCATTCACACAAATGAAAACCATATATACTTCAAAGCATTGATTTGATTTACAAATTTAATTCATCAGTAAGCTCTTTTGAATTTATAACATTTTTAAATTTATAAGCATTTTCTCCAAAGAGCACTTACTATCAAATACATTTTGTCGATTTTAGAAACTTATTGTTTTATTTTACCTATATACTTCTCTAAGAAATTATTTAGATGTATTCACATTTTAATACTGAACTGTTTTGTTTAACTTGCAATTTTGTTAGCTTTGAAAAATAAATTAGATTTATCTGCTTCCTCTTTTATTTGTAATTCAAAAATATTTTCATTGTGCTTGGAAAGTCGTTGGAGGGCTGATGACTGTATAAGGTCTTCTCAGATTGTTGTGCTCTTAGAGTTGACTCCCAGGGGAAAAGAGGTCTCACACATCAGCTCTGAGAGACTCTGAGGGAGCCAAATGACCTGAGGACACACTGCCAGAGGAAATTTTCAATCCCCCATAGAAATTTTGCTTTCGTAAGAAAATCCTATAACATACAAAGACAAGCCTCTTAATCTCCGGCAGCTCTGTATGCCTAGAAACAATATTGGTATGAAGAGCTTATTACTACACATGAACACCAGGTTTTGGCACTGTCTAGCTTGATAGTCTATAGCAGCTTCCCATTGTTCTAAGTTAAAATCTAAAGCTCCCAGGTTGGGCTACAGAGCCTTCAATGGCGTTGCTCTCTCTCTACTCAGCAAACTTTTGATCATTTCCTCAATATATTACACTCACCCTAAATGAAGGGTAATGAGATCCATATTCAATACCCAGGGAATAAAATCCCCAAGGCTTCTAATAAGGGCACAGTTCCATTTCCCAGACACAGCTAAGAGTGGAGCAGTTGCCTGATGGTATATAGAGTTTTAGAAAAGTATATAGTTTGGGATCCCCCGTGGATATCCACCACAGATATGATGTACACCATATATAAAACTGGAGCTTAGTTATGCCTAAGTAGCAGACTTATGAATGTGACACAAATTCACAAATTCATTAGCTTATCCCCAAATGCTAACTGAGGTTAGTTCTTTTTTTATTGACTGTAAGAAGCCACAATATATTTCTGTTGAGCACTCTATGTCATGGCTAGGAAAAAAGTTAGTGATGTTTATGAATGTTCTGCCTGCATGTACCCATCTGCACCACATGCCGTGCACACCTCCTCTACTCAGAGGTCAAAGGAGAGTATTTGATGCCTTGGGACTGAAATTATGAAAGGATTATAAGCCCCTGTATGGAAGCTGGGAATCAAACTCAGGTCCTGTGCAAAAGAAACGCACTTGAACCCACTGAGCCATGTCTCCAGCTCCTGACTTATCTTTCCATCCTACCATTCTGTCTATAAACTACCTGTAAAATGGAACACTGCCATTCTTGTTTACTAAGGCATACTTCTTTCTACATATAGAACTTGATAGTTGACTGCAAACAACAATTACCGGGCAATTACGCTTTAGGACACGGGAATGATGGCAACCAAAGTCATCTTTCAATTTATATCTCATGAGACAAAAAATATGTGATTCTTCTGTCATACTCCATCTGCCTCCTACAAGCAATATTAAAAAAGGAAATAACAGGAGACCCTGAAACCTTTCTTTAAAAGCCATTCTCATTTTTCTATTCTGTCTTGGGTAATTTTTCTTAATATTGTTACATATCCCTCCATAACAGAAGAAAAGTACCTCTTATAAAACTTTCAGTAGCAAATGGGCACTATATCTCTCTAATATATGGTGCTGTTAAATTATTATCACATTATTGCAGCAACAGCGAGATGTGCCAAGGATGATGGACTGCCAACTGGCTTCCACAAACAAGACTCATACATTTAGACTCTGAGAGAAGCTAGCCTGGCAGAGACTTTTCACCTAGTTGGCAGGGACCCAAGTCTTGCCCATAGCTTATATCTGCTTGTGGTATTATTTAGAGAGTGCACAATATTCTCATTCTCTTTCCTTATTTTCATTCTTGTTACAGGAGATTAGGACCTACAAGGTATATTCACACTGTATGTTATTTGAGTATTCACCAAGTCTCTTCTATTAGCCAAATCTGATAACTAAGTCAAGGTTTGTTAGAGTGACGTTTGTTTAACGGAATAGTTTGCTTGCTTCCCCCCCCCACACACATTATAGACCATTGTTTTTTATACTGATTAAAAATGTTAGTGACTAAATAATCTTTCCAGAATTGCTCCAGAAGGTTGTATCTGCCAAGTGTGTATTGAAACTTCAGCCTGGACAAATGCAGGTATAGATAGATAGACAGATAGATAGATAGATAGATAGATAGATAGATAGATAGATAGATAGATAGATATAGATAGATAGATAGATAGATAGATAGATAGATAGATATA
>NC_022023.1:5545837-5675805 GCF_000317375.1 Microtus ochrogaster
TAGATAGATAGATAGATAGATAGATGATAGATAGATAGATAGATAGATAGATAGATAGATAGATAGATGATAGATAGATACATAGATACATACATAGATACATACATAGAGGATAGATATACTATGTATATATCTACTATATATGATATATAGATCTACTATAGTATATATACTTTAATTTAAGCTGTTGCTTCCTTTATAGCCTCCTCTTTCCTTCTCTTCCCTCCCACTCTTCACTGAGCCTCCCCCTCGTGTTGCAGTTTCTGCATCCATTCATAACTGCATATTCTATTCTCCAATCATATATAGATCTATCTGCACCACCCCAGTCCCCAGCTCTCTACCTAATCACATAGAACATGTTCTCATTAAATCACTGCTGGGCCCATTAGCTCTAACTTCTTATTGGATAACTCTTACATATTAACTAAACCATTTCTATTAATCTGTGTATCACCACGTGGTCATGACCTACCAGGAAACTTTCAGCATGACTATCTCCAGAGGGGGGGGGGTCCATGGCATCTTCCTGACTTCTCCCTTCTTTCTCCTAGCATTCAGTTGCATCTTCCCTACCTACCTAAGTTCTTCCCTATCAACAGTCCAAGTCAGTTTCTTTATTCATTAACCAACAAGAGCAACACTTAGAAGGACCTCCCACACCAGTTTAGATTATGTGCTAAGGGGAATTTCTTTTCTGGTTCTGTCTATTTGGTGTTAGGTATGCTACTTGTACCTTGAAAGACTTATCTTTCTTCAGATTAGAAGGAATTTTCTTCTATAATTTTGTTAAAATGTTTTCTGTGCATTTGACCTGTGTTTCTTCTCTCTCCTCTCTTCCTATTACTTTTAAATTTTGATCTTTTCATAGTGTCCCAGATTTCATGGATGTTTTGTGTCAGAAACTTTTAGATTTAACATTTTTATTGACCAGGCTATTTTTTTTTCTATTGGATCCTCAGTGCCTGAGGTTCTCTTTTTCATCTCTTTCATTCTCTTGGTGAAACTTGTCTCTGAGGTTCCAGTTTATGTTACTAAAATTTTCATTTCCAGATTTCCCTCAGTTTAGATTTTCATTATTGATTCTTCTTCCACTTTCAGGACTTGAACTGTTTTCTTCATTTTTTTCCACTATGTGTCTGTGTTTCATAGATCCTTTAAGAGATTTATTAATTTCCTCTTTATCGCATTCATAAGGCTATTTCAAGGTCTTTGCCTTGTGCTTCAGCTATGCTGCAATGGTCAAGTCTGCTGTGGCAGGGTTGCTGGGCTGTAATTGTCCTATCTGTTATCCACTGTCTTTAGGCTGATACCTAAACATCCTGATCTGGGAAGGTTGTAATTCTAGGTACTGATGTCTGGCCTTGCCTCTGTTGGGTGGATATATTGTTCCTTGGTTTCTGTCTACCTCTCTGTTGTTAGAAGAATGTTGTGGCTGTGTGTTGCCGGTCAGGAAATTATTCTAGGATGCTGGTAAACGTGCCCACTGAGGCTTCCAGGTAAACTACATTTCTAGGTATCGGGAGCTAAGAATGGAGGTGGACTAAGAAGTAGAAGGTTTTGAGGATCCACGTTAGACAGGAAAACAGGATGTTTCACTAGCTTACTTCCCTCAGATTTTGTGCAGAGAGTGAGTCAGGAGAGGACATAACAGGTATACCCTGCTAAAGAGTTGGGGTAAGAATGAGAAATTAGATATGGAGGATAAAAGAGGGAGTGAAAATCCAAAACCTGCCTACCTGCTTCACTGGCCTAATTGCTTCTCAGGCAGCCTTAGCTGGCCAGTTCCCAGAGAACACCTGCTGGAGTTGGGGGCTGGAATAACAGAATGAGTGGAGAGGAAAATTAAAGGAACTAATCTATATGGTCAGCTGGAGATGGGAGCAGAGAGGAGGAGGAGGCCAAGCGTGTAGACTCTTAAACCTCTGGGGATGAGACTTGGAGACTGGACTTGGAGGAACAAAAGGATAAGTAAAGATCCGCAGTCATCTTACCTGCTTCCCTGGCTGGAGTGGAATCTAGGAATTAATTCTAGAACAATTTTCCAAGACGCATATACAGATTTAGAAGGAAGGTAAGGTTTGGTACTAAAGGAGAAGGAGATTTGCTTTAATGGAAATTTCCATGATCAGGCAGAAGTTACAAAATGATGGGAGGAAGGGATAGACAGGTGTTTTCTTAATGCCCCTGATTTTAAACATTGACAAACGATACCTTGAAACTGACTTTTTGTTATAACAACAGGAATATGTTGAGAGTCATATCAATATCTTTAAATGTTGGGCTAGGGATGCCTTTCCAAGTTTGTTTGAGAATGGTTAGAGTGTAACCCGGCCTTGATTGACTCCCCTATGTGTATTCTTCATAACCTTGACCTTTAGGTGGATATAAGTATGTATATTTCCTCACAAAGCAATAACACAAGACAGTGATATTTTCTTTGTGTGAAAATATGTATGTAAGACCAGATTTGAGACAATAAAGTAGATACTACCACAAGAATTTGGAATTAAAAAGATCAGTTCAGCACTATTTGCTAAAGGGATAACAGATATCAATAATTCACAGTTAATTAAGTAATCCAGAAGGATTTTTATGAGCTGATAATACAAAGCTATTGAACATCATCAAATCTATACCTGAGGCTAAACCCAGCAAAGCTGCCATATTGAGAAATGCTGAGAATGGTAGAGATAGCCTTCCCCAGGGCAAAGCACACCAACTGGTTATGTACTACTCCATAGTCAGCACTGAACACATTCAGACAAGTTAAAATGATTCTAACCAAGTATGTTCTATATATGTATTTATTAATACATAAAATATGCATGCACATATATGTGGTATGCAATAAAATTAATGAAAAAGATGCCATGAATTTGAAAGAGACCAAGGAAGGGTTTTGTGGGTGGGCCTGGAGAGAGGAAAGGGAAAGGAGAATTTAAATAATTATATTAAACATTCTTAAGGATAATATGAGGGAATGGGAAAAAGGAGTGTTATGCATACAGATTAAAGAAATTTGTATCTGGTAGTAAAGTAATAAAAGTAATTAGATAATATCAACATTTGATGTTTGGGCAAACTGCAAATGCAATAGTTTCTGAGTGTTAAGTTATGTGCTTCTATCTATGTTATAAAAAGATAATTGACCTCCGATAAGTCACATTAATGCTGTTTTTCAGTTCTTAGCTCTTAATGAATGAAAATCTGTGTTAGATATTTCACAGAGGAAGGGAGATATATAACAATAGCAAATATTTGGGAATTTAGGGAGGCTTAAAGTTTTGGAAATGTTTGGAAGGCTGATGATTTACTATTATGAGGGTATTTATGAATTATCTTTTTTACTACTACCTAACAAATAACCACAATCTCAACTATACAGTCAGTGCTCTCATTGAATCAGTTCAGAAACTCAGGAATCTGGAAGGAGCAGAGCTAAGTCGTCCAAGGGTCTCATAAAGTGTCAAGAGACTTTGTAATCTTTGAGTCCTGGCATGGGGCTAACAGAATCGAAGAAGAATGATTCACGTGGCTATATTCTAGTTTCCTCCATTTTTACGGTTATTGACTAAAAATCTCAATTCTTCAGTGCAAGGTCCTTTCCAAAAGGCCAAAAGGATAAGAGAAGCCATGATGGAAGAACAGAAGCTCAAGTTCTATGTATATACAAGTGACTACAAATCTTTCTTGACACATTCACACAGAACAAGTGTGCTATGATGGGGAAGAAAACATAGGAGGAGTGGTTCAACTGAAAGAGGTGCCAGTCACAAAATCATTTTGAGGCTGCCTATCACAAAAACTAACTATGTTAAAAAGGAAACAAAAGGCAAGTGATGGTGTGTCTAAATCGCCATATTCCAAGCAAGCAGTTGTCTGGTTTCTTGGCTTCCTTACACTTCAATTTTATATGAACATTGTCTTTGGTAGGGTTACTTTGTTGTGAGGAAACACCATGACCAAGGTGACTCTTAGGAAAGAAAACCCTTAACTGGACACTTGCTTACAGATTCAGAGAGAATACATCATCATCATGGCGGGAAGCCTGGAGGCAGGCAGGAATGCATGATGCTGGAGAAATAGCTGAAAACTTTACATCTTGATTTAAATTTAGGTTAATTATTAGTAAGTATATCTTGTAAATGTCAAAAATAAGCCCTTCAATCTCATTAGGTATATTAAGTATATTTCAAAGTTCTCAACATATTACGAGTACTATGACCTTGTAGCACAGCACCATTATTACACATTTTACTGACTAATCCTGGTATGGAATATACCTCACTTGACTTTTCGTCAGAACCATGTGATGAGAATATAGACTAGATATCATGGTTCTCCCAGATCTAAATATAGGCAACTCTGTGGCATTTAATGGTTAATTAAATTTGAAAGGTCACAATGAAAATTATAATTGGTTGTTCCACATCCTTTGCAAAGATAAACATAACTGCTTAATTAAATATCAGAGAACAATTAATTAATTAGGCCAGTGTTGTAGAGAAATACCTTATGAGTCACAGACTTCTTCTTCCTACCATGGCTTTTTGGGGTAGAGTTTGGCTGGGAAAATTCTAGTGACATAAATGAGACAAAGCACTACATTTTCCTGAGCAAAACTTTCATGACAGGAACATGGATTTTTAGAAGAAGCAACTGTTTGAGGTTCCTGATGTTCTCCTTCTTTCTCTCTCTCTCTCTCTCTCTCTCTCTCTCTCTCTCTCTCTCTCTCTCTTTCTTTCATCCTTTATCTACCAACATCACTAAGCACTCTTTCTAAAACACTAACTTGAGGCCATCACTGCCTTTCTTTTCTTGTTTTTGTTTTGGTTTGGTTTGGTTTGCTTTTGGTTTTGGTTTTGTTTTTGGTTGGTTTGTTTTGTTGTTGCAGCTGCTGTTGTTTGAAACAGGGTCTTTCTACATAGTCCTTAATATTGTGGGACTCACTATGCAGACCAGGCTTGACTGAAACTCAGAGAGTGGCTTGCCTCTGTCTCTGAGTGCTGAGATTAAAGTTGTACAGTATCAGGCCTGGCCGATCATCAGCTTTTGACAAAGAACTGAGTTCCTGATAAATTCCAGCTCTTTTACGCATTCTACTAAGACCTAGCTAGCATGGAATCTCCCCATGTCTCTGCACTGGTCTTCTGATATACTTGCAAACTTAGCATCCTTGTCTTGCCTCCTTTTTCTAAGCCAAAAATGTTCTTTCTTACATTTAAGACTTTGCATATAGCCTTTTATTTCTCTCTTTTCAAGTGTCTGTGTAAACTTTAAGTCTAAAGTATAATCCTTATGTAAACATTTTGGGCAAAGTAAATAGGCTACAATTTTTTAAGACCTGTAGTACATATTCCAATAAAGTTCCATAGTACTTTCTAATTTGTTTCAAAATATCCATAGTCTTGGCCTCTCAGTCTCCCAGTGTCATCCATGGATACATTAACAGTAGTTTATATACCAGCACTAAAGTCCAGTTTGGATGGGTGAATGGGCAGATAGACTAATGATAGACAGATGTCTTTAGAAATATTTAGGCTGTTTTTTTCTGAATACTTCAATAGTATTGCAGCACACAACACTCTTAATACAGACAAGGGTCCTGTCTACATTTTATCTCTGAAATATATTCCTAGAAATTAACGGTCAAAGGCAAGCCCTTGACGAAATGATTTTAGAAGAAGCCATTCTTGCTAAGACAATTGCAAGAAGGCACTGAAGTTGCACAGCATGATCTCGAACCTTTCACCATGTAACTGCTATGTTATATTGCAAGTTGGCACCTACTACATTGGTTTCAGTGTGTTATGTTTAAAAAAACCACTTACTACTTACCACTAACAAGAACCTCATGAACGAGGTATTTATGCCCATTTTTACAAATAAAAATTAGATGTACATAGAGATTGAATATTTTATGTATGGTCATCGTAAACAACCAACAAACACTTGCAAAGTCAATTTTTGGAAAATCAAGAACTACAAAATGCACCATAAAAAAAAAAAACATAGGGTAAGGATACCTCTTCAAAGAGGAGGGGAGACCAACAACGAATCTGCAAAAATTTATGGTGGAAAAAAAACTACTTTGAGGAAATCTCCTTCTGAGACTTTCCCAAATCACTGCATTGGAGCGAATCTGAGTGAGACTCTAGGGCCCAGAGTGAAGTTGTAAATCTGAGGCTTGTGTCAGGCCATTAAATTATAGTGTCAGAAATAAGAATCTAAAGCCCGTCAGTGGTATAAATAACTGAAAAGAGATTACAGTCTAAAACGGGCTGCATACATATTAAACAAGTGCTGTATATTCCTCTTGGGAAGATATATGATGCTAAACCTAATAGCTCCATCTTGCTTCTCGGCTCTTGAGTAGAAATTTAAAGCCTCAGCATTTTGAAAGGGAACAAAAAGACCAGGGGAATCATGAATTCCTGTAATACGAGAATGAACTAATGAGTTCTAAAATATGAATGAAGAGATGCTTCTTAGAAATACCCTGGATTTTAAATTACTCATAAGTAATATTTATTAACTTAAATAAACAAAACAATCCTATAGCTCTCAGGTATCTCCACCTGGGCCTTTTGAAAGAAACTCTCCTTCTGTAGCCCAGGCTGGCCTAGAACTATGTAGCCCACAGTGTCTTTGAACTTGAAGTAATCTTCCTATCTCTATGTGTTAAGTAATGGGATTACAGATGTAACCTGGCATGACCAGCCATATCTTTTAAGTTCTTCATTTTTCATATATGTATTTCTAATCACTACTTATGTTTTTATTGTCTTGTTTCTTTCCAAGGAGGGAATGGGAGCTCTTAATGTCAGCAACTATCTGAGATTAGATTAAAATGATAGAACTACTTGCGAAGGCATGCAGAGAAATTAGCAAGGAGTTATTATATATAACCAAAATCTTCTGTATAAAGCTCATAGTATCCAACTATATGAACAGATGGGCAAGGAAAAGAACCAGTGCTTCTGGATGCTGTGGCCTTGAGAAACGCAGTCACAGGTAGAGAAATGCAGCTGCTTTCTTTCCCTGTGAAGTTACTACCATCTGGTGCCAGACAATTATACGAGCACATCTCTTCTCTCAACTTCTGAGTTTTTCATTTTCTTGCTCCCAAACTGAAGTAAGTAGAAGTCTTTGAATGGCAAATACTGATTCTGAAGATGCAGATTCATTTACAATACTGCCCACTCATTCTTTTATATAAATAGTACACAAATATAAACCACAGGAGTGTGTGAAAAGTCTTGTCAGTCAATGTATCAATGGCAGGGCTACACTGGAATTAGAATTCCAGATAAATTGAGCCAACATCAATGTTCTCCCAATGAATATAACAATTAAATATTTTTATAAAATTGTAAGATAAAATAAAGGTGTGTACTAATGTGATGTAGAGAGAAGCTTTTAGAACCTCTGGAAAAAAAAACTACTACTGTTGACTAATAAAAAGTCACCAAAGTCTTTGAGGCTCTGTGCCCCAAGAAAAATAATGAAGAGAAAGAGTAAAAGAAAATAACAAAAAAATACACATACATTTTCACAAATGTTGTGAAATTAAATATCCGCTCATAATCAAAGCAAATAAGATATGACCTCAAAGAAAACCTGTAAAGTTAATAAATATTAGTCAAATAAAAATGTGATGGATACATTTAGAAAAATATTCTAATTCACTAACACTAGATGCTTTAATGCACTATTGAAAAATATTTTTATCATAATGTGAGAATGATAAGTTAACCAAAGGTAGCATGTAAATGGCACTCTACTGCCCTTATAATTGTCAGATTAAGTTCACAAAGTAGTAACCCTATGAGTAATTTAAAATTCTGCAGCACATAGTCGTCATTAGCTAATTGAAAATTTGGAATTTAAAAGAAGGTCTATTAAAAATTAGCACCCAAGTTGTACTCAGGACATGCAACTCACTAGTTCTTTCTTCTGAGCTCAATATGCCCTCTTCCTAGTGCATGAACTCTAACCATAAGTTCTGGAGTCCCTTACTCTTAGAGCACACAATAACAATTTGTAGCAATAAGCATCTCAAATTTTCATCTATACTCCCATGTTCTGAACTTGATTTCATCCACCTGGATATATTTCCAAAGTTGAAACTATATACCACTCACCATTCTGCAAACTTTAAGGCATATTCAAAGACATTTCCTACTACTGCCAATACCAGGAGATGGAATGTCCAGGCATGGGTACTCAGCCTGGGTCCTATGTTCATTTTCCCTAATTGTGTGTGTTCTCTGCTCAAAGGGGCTACAGAGAACAAAATCTGGAGATGGATTCGTTCTGTGGGCTTCTGAGCCTCTCTGAATACAAGTGATCTTGTCAATAATGATACATTCTTTAGCCTTTGGTTGTTATATTTGTTTTATTTATTATACACATGCATAAACACACATATATGTACAATACACATACCCATGAAATTGTACTTCTAAAGGACAGCTAGCCAAATAGCTGTGCACATTTATTTATTGTTCCCAAGTGGTTGGCATCATTTTGTATTAAGTTTCTAATTGTTATTAATTACTTTGACATTTCTAGGAAGAACATTAATCTTAGCACAGTCATTTTATGTTTCTAAAGGAGCATCATTTGCTTCTCATCAGAGGAAGTTTCTTCCTTCAGGGTTATTCATAAATGTGTCATCTATTGTAAATCACCACTATGGGAATGAAATCTAACATCTGGATGAACATTGGTAAGGTCAAAGATGTCAGGGCTAATTTCAGCCCCCTAATGTTTAGATCAATCACTCTGCTCCCATGCAGCACTACTGAGCACTGGTAGAGGGAGAAATAAAACTTTCAAATATGGAGAAATGAACAGGTATTTGTGTCATTGATGGTGATTATGTTGATGATGATTATCGGTGAAATATACTTCCTCTTATTAGGTGCCTTGCAATTGATTGGTGTTTTGCATATATGTGTGTATGTATGTATGTATATATGTATATATATAAAATGTGTGCATGTATACATAATGTGTGAATGTATACGTATATACTTTAAAATATAACAGTGGTGAATATTATTAAGGATTTTATTCAATAGATGAAGTAATTGTGTCAAAAGTAATTTTTTTTATTACTGATCAAGTCATAAGTGAAAGGAGCAGCATTTTGCAGTGACTATTGTTGAGAACAAACTGATTTAACTAAGAATAATACATGGTCGCTACTACTAAAAATTATGCTTGGAGATATATGTTAGTGTTCTTAAATTTTTTCATCTAAATAAGTTATATGGGTGGCCTCATCTTGTATTGTCTGCATGGTGAGGAATAGATAAGATGAAGCACTGTTCTCAGAGCAATGACAACATGATCCTTGTGCTAATAGTACCTATTATTTTAATCAGGCTAATAAAAGCACATATAATACATAGAATAGTGAGAAAATTTCGGAGGGGTGTAGCTTGTATACCAGCGGAAAGGTTTGTGTTTGGTCACCCACAATGATCAGAAAACAGAGTGTACCATTGTATGTGCAAGGAGGTATATAAAAAGAAACATGCTGACCTGCTCAGAAGGAATCTGGTAGGGAAAAGAACACAGGCTTTAGGCTATTTTCAGAAGGGAAGCTTAATATTTCCTAGTAGAGATGTGATGTGTCCTGAAAGGAAAAATAGCATCTTAATGAAGGCCAAATGTGACATGAGGGTTACTGCAGAAAATTCAGGGAGAAACATTAGGATGAATTGTGCCATGAGTATAGGTGAAATAGGCACAGCAGGAGCCTGGAAGAAATGTAATAATATTCGTTGACTGCCTGTGTGCTAATCTTCAGCGTTAGAAAGGGGTAAAACACTGACTGAGATTTGGTGTCTGATTGGTGAGCTCTGTACAAAGAACATAGTCCTTGGTATTCAAACTGTCTGCGCATGTATTTAAATTGGGTTGTTTTAATGTTTTAGAATTACTAACACTGAGTACTTGGAATTCACAATTATTCATGCATTTTATCATATTTGTTTTCTTCCTTACGATAGACATACAAAGCTGACATTACTAGTTTTTGAAATGTATATATTCTTAATTTAATATAATCATATCTATTCATGTTTTAGAGATTTAAGAAAATTGAACAGTATTGAGGTTTCTTAAAAAGCATATAAGAGTAAAGCCTAGATTTAGGCGCCATTACATAATTTATATCCCAGTATTCTGTCTATGGCTCATTGGTACATGTCAAAAGTGCAGTGTTTTTGAGTAAAAGGATTCTCTCTGGGTTAGAGTTGATGTAGGGAACTATACACAAGAATGAAATAGAGTGCCATAACTTACGTGTCTCCTAAGTTTACATTTCTTCAAACTGTGATTGACATAATTTTAATAATAATCCCTGTATTTATATATTGCTTCACAATTAAAATGTGATTTATACTTCTTACCTCAAATTATTTTCATAGCATCCCAGAAAGGTGAGTAAAAGGCGTACTAATATCAATATTTCATTGTTAATGAAAACAGGTTGTCTAACAGATAACAAATGACTTCCAAAGTCACACAGTCTGACTGCTGAGCTACAGGCCACTCCCAGAATCATGACCCTCAAATACTTGCAAATAAAAAGAATAGTTCAGCCTACTATAAAATAGCTACAATTTTGATTAATATCAGAAAACATGAATATGTTTAAGAAAAGCATTTTAATAGGTAGAAGTAGAAGACATGATTAATGATATTTTTCTTTCTATATTGTAGCAACCAGAAGTTTACATAAGACCAGACATTACTCTGTCTTTGGAACCAGACACCCTTCTTTATACAGCTGGCCCAAAGAGATCTTACAAGAAAATCTTTCCTTGTGGCATTGCTCCACTGTCTCAGTTTTCAATAACCCTCACAAGACTCCTCACTAAAAGACCTGGACTCATGGGGACCCGGAAAGGTACACCCTATCCTTGACTCCTATAGGGAAAGAGATAATGACACAGCTACAAGATCACTATGAAATATTTGTTTTTAAAAAGCAGAACATAAAATCAAACCAAACAAAACAGGATGTCCAAGACTCCAATGACTGGGTTCTAAAGAAAATATTTTATATTCTACTTCTAGGGCTAAGAAAGTGATGTGGAATAGGGGGGTAGCAAAAGACGTAAAAGCAACACATAATGAGAAGGACTGCAAGATGCCACTTGCTAGTCATGATCCAGCCATCGCTGTGATGAACTCCCAGAAGCAGCAGTCACTCATGGGTACTGGGCCTGAAGAGACCGTGATGATTTGGGAAGTGTCTAACGGCGCTCTAGCATTTACTACTGAGAGAGTGGCTAGTAGCCGATCCTAGGAGACTGGAAACTTTTATCTTCAGCTGTATGCATACCAGTGAATCCACCATGTTCCAATGGATAAGTTAAAATCATGTTTGGACAGATAGATGGCTAGGGCTAAACTCAAACTCAGGTCATCAGAAAGCAAAACAAAAAGGAATGAAATGTAGGAAAGAAATCGAAGGAAAGAGGGTGGTGTAAGAGCAGATGGCAAACAAAAAGAGTTAAGGATGAATAATCATATGTAAAATATACATATATGGAATTATCAAAGAACAAAATTAACCAATTAAAATAATCATGCTATTCCTTTTCACTTTCTGTGTGTAAATGACTTGGAGAAATTTCTACCTCTAAACAAGATAGAGCTGATGAGGAAGGGGGACTTGATCGGGAGAGGGGGAGGGAAATGGGAGGCGGTGGCGGGGAGGAGGCAGAAATCCTTAATAAATAAATAAATCTAATAAAAAATTTAAAAAAAAGAAACAAGTTTAGATTTGTATCTCTTCTTAAAAATTCAAGACACTAAGCATAAACAAGGGAAAATCCCAAATTACAAGAGCCAAGAACAAATGAGATGACAGGTTTCAAAGCTTTGAGATTGTAATAAATTTTACAATAATGGAGGAGAACTCAGAGTCCAGCAGATCACTTAAATTGGGGTGACGGGAATGAGACATCAACTCCAGGCCAGGGTATGGAAGGAAAGGAAGCTGAACATAGAGAAAAGCGGGTGGTATGAAAGTTAAGTGCCTGAGTACCTTTCCCTTGAAAACTGGTACATCCACGGCTATGAGCAAACTTCAGGAAGCAGGGCTGGAATCACCCAATGGATGGAGAGAAGTGTCTGACAGAGAGCAAGGAATAGTGTCAAATCCGACTAGTCAAGTAAGTAAAATTTAAGTTTCACAGAGCAAAGGAGCAGAAAGCAAAAGGCAGAGGGCTCAGTGGTAGGGAATAACTAGCCGTAAAAACTTCATTATTCTATACAGAGCCTATGCTGAGCTATGATTATTTACAATATGAAACTCCATTATAGAACAAATCTAAGTAATATTTATGTGACATTCAAATGTTTGACATTCAATTAAAAAATAGTCAATCATGCAAGGAAGAAGGAAAATAAAATCCTATGTAAGTAATTAAATCAACCAATACAGACTGTTATTGGAATTCAGAGACAAGAGTAGTCAGAGTTTTAAAATTGTATCATGTTTAAAAGTTATGAAGCATGAATGATTCAAGTAAATAAAACAGAAGAGTTTAAAGATTTTTTTTCTCTTTCTCATTCCCTCTGTTTCTCTGCCACTGTCTGTCTCCTGGTCTGTCTTGCTCTCTTTCTCTGTCTCTCTCATGAATGTGTGTACATAGAGGCCATGTGAAGGTGTGGGCTCCATTGGAGCTGGAGCTGGGCTCCTGAGCTGCCACAAATGGGTGACAGCTGTTTTCATCTGCAAATAAATACATACATAAATAAATAAATACAAATTGCACTTTACCACTGAGCCATCTCTTTATCTCTTAAAACTGAACTTCTAGTTATAAAAATTATAATGTCTAAGATGGAAAATTCAGTGGACAGAGTTAATTAAAGATTAAATATTGCCTATAGTAGGAAGCCACTTGTTCATTACCAGCTTCCCAGAGCTGAAATAATCACACAGAAATCTGTATTAATTGCAATACTGTTTGGCCAATAACTCTAGCATATTTCTAGCAAACTCTTGCATGCTAAATTAACACATTCCTATTATTTTACATTTTACCATGAGGCTCGTAGGGAGCTTGCCAGGTACCACCTGGAGGCTTGCATCTTTCTCCTCTGGCAGCTACATGGTGTCTCTCTGACTTCGCCAACTCTCTCCTCCTCTATCTGCTTGGAACTACTGCCTTGCCCTATTCTGCTAAGCCACTGGCTGAAACAGCTGTTTTCACTAACCAATGAAAGCAAAACGTAGAAAGAAGGACTTCTCATACCAATTGCCAATTAATATGATTTGTGAACTTGAAGATTTAGTAGTAAAACTATTCAACATGAGAGTATGAGAGAGCAGAAAAGACACGTGGAAGCAAATAATAGGGAATTATTAACTGTGAGGGAACACAAAATAGCCCAGCATATTCAGAAGTAGTGTATCTGAAAAGTGCATGAGGAAATATTTCAGCACACTAGGGCCCAAAATTATAAACATGGACACATGCAAATTTCAGTGAAATTCTTTACTTGAGAAGCATAAAGAAAATGGTCATGGGCTGGTCACAGGGCTCACTTTTCATTGGCTGGTCAGATGGCATTTGTCATCGAACATGAGTGCATGAGTTTTGTTCCCAGTGCCATACACTAAAAAGAGAAAACCTTCTAATGGTAGTTGTCCATGACATCCACATATGTGCAAGGGAACTTATGCACACACACATACACACACACACACATACACACACATATGCACAGATAAACAAGTACAATTTTAAAAGAGGAAAAGAAAAATTAATACCAAGTTACATCATAAATAAATTTTTCTGAGTCAATAATTAAAAAATATCAAAGCACATAGAAAAACCAGAGAGTGGATTAAGTTCACAAGAACCTATATAAGGATGACAACATGTTTTTGCCACAAGCAATGTAAAAGAACACATTTATCAAGTACCACAGAAAGGGAGAAAAATGCAAGTAGCGATACTAGATATATATACTCACCAACACTCAGGTTTCAAAATGAAGATTTAATAAAGTTTTTTTAGATATGTATAAATGAAAATAAGTTATCACTCACATAAATTCATTGATAAAAATGTATACTAACTAACCTTTAGGTTGAAAGATAGTGATATCAGTGGGAAATATGAAACCAAATAAGTTCCAGTGCACACTGCTAATGGTACCTGCATAGGTCAGCTGATAATGTTGATTTCTTAGTTAAATCTTTAATGGCTAAACGAGGTGTAAGAAGGCAGCAGGAATTTTAACCACACGAAAAACTATAATATATGACTATAACAAAGGACAGGATTTGAAAATTCAAAGAATATTATTGAAATATTTTTCTGCAAAGCAATATAAAGTCGATTAAAGATAGTTTTTAATAAGGAATAGTTTGCCATTGTAAACTCCCAGTAACGGCTACTTTAATGGTTATTAAAGAAATAAATATGACAATATATTCAACTTGAATTTCCCTTGAATCTGCATCCAAGTTGCAACGTGCATGAAAAACTAATAGAATTGTAAATGGTACAGAAAAACCCACCCATGTAGTGAAGCATTACATAAGCTTCCCTCTATAGGCACAAACTTCAGGAAGGATTTTAATACCTGCTTTAATGTCAGAGTTATGGAAGGTCACCAAAGACCTATGACACAAGACATTCCATATTATGTACTAACCTGGCCAATTTCAAGATTGATTTTAATCAATAAATGTATGTCCCCTATTAGCTACATTATTATTTAAGAATTAATGGCACAAAATACATATAATGCAATTATAATAGTAAGCAAAGAGTAGAACATGTTTAAAAAACATAACATAATGGATATTAATAGAACTTCAGAACAGAATGAATCATTTTTCCCAGAGTACATTCTTTCCTGAACAAGTAGACACTTGTGTATATAGCCAACTTATTGTCAAAACCTTTCAGCAGTGGTGAAATATATTTTATACTGAATGTGATGGTTTGACATGTAAAAAATTTCACACATTAGATTTTCATAAAACTCTTAAAGTGAAATTCATTATCTCCCACTCCATACTAAGGGAAACCGGCTTAGGCTAGATTTCCATCTGAGTTTGTGCTCCATTTCCATCCCTCACCTTTCAATCTGCCTTCTTTCTTAGTCCTTCAGCCTCCGGCCTTTCCAATGTTACTTCCATGGTCCCTGAACATTAGCAACGCTCTTCCTCTTCTCCCTTTTTTAATTGGATGAATTAGCTTCTGAAACACTGAAGAACAGCAAGGTTTCTACTTGATTTCTGCCTGTTATCACTGCAGGTAACAATGCCCAGGGCTGGTGCAGTCAGAGGTAATGAGCTCAGCCTCTGAGCTCACGTAGAAAAAGGGTCACATCCCTGCCTTGTATCTTTCCACCTGTACGATATGAAGGAAATTATTTACTCACTTTGCACCCCAACTTTCTCATCAGGAAAACAAGGACCACTATAGCATTTCTACAACAAATAAGACATCAATAAATTATAAAGAATATATAATGTGAAGTAAGGCTTCTTTGCTCTTTGAGTGTATAGGTCCTTAATTTTCAAGAAGGTAAAAACTCCAAATTTTTGCTATTCCTAGTTGATTTGGGGATTGAATTTGATAATGTCTTGATATGAGCCCGGTAAAGTTCCCCCCTTGTTAAGAATAAGTTTTTACACTTCTATTTGTGTAGAACATACAATTAGATTTAATTATTCTAGAGCTGAAAGACATCCTAAAGATGATTTCATTTCAAAGCTCTCATTTCTTGGATGGTAGAATACGGAAGGCAAGAGAGGAAACTCAGTAAATTGAAACTTATGATGAGTTCCTGTGACTCCTATTCCACTGAACTTTTGTGCCGTGAACTGTGGCTTGACATTGCGTGGAGATTTCTTCCTGTCGTGGCAGGCCCCCTGTCCAATCTGATTTTGCAGAAAGCTGCTAATGACTGCCAGGCTTGCTGCATTAGGGTGACTTACAGCAGGAAGGCACTTCTGTCTTTCCTGATGCCCTTTCCCAGTCAGACTGCTCAGAATAATGAGGTCTAAGTAAAGCCCTGAGTTTTTCTTCAATCACTGTACCATTTTATTTATGCCTTTGTCTGAGCTGCCTTCTGTCAATAGGAATCAAGCTGAGAACCATCCTTTCCAAGCAGCCCCGCCAAGCTTTGCGTTTTTAACAACAGCAGTTCACCAGACATTGAACAGATCTCTGATTGGGCCGAGTAAATTGCTGGAAATGAGTTGAAGTGTGCCCCCATTTTGACAAAATCAGCCATTGTGCTCACAGCAGGAGAAGAGAGAATTCCACTCGCATATGAAACCCAACTGGGTAGGCAATGGGATAAGACACCATAAGACAGGGGCTTCCCTTATTAGAGATGCACAGGGAGCTCCACCTCTGCACAGTCCACAGGAAGCACAAATTCTTCTTCCAATGTCTTTCTAGAAGTTCACTGTCACTCTTAAGATCGGAAAGAAGAGGCACCCAATTGATCCTGAGCAAATATGACCATAAGGACTTGAAAGAAAGGTCAGAGATCTACCTTGTGCTGAGGCTGACTTGGGAACTTGGATATCATGATCTCTTTTAATCCTCAAAAATACTCTTAAGACATGATTTTGTATGACAACCTACCAAAAGGCAGAAAAGACTGTAACTGTATCTCATGAATTGAAAGCTAAATATATATTTGTCAGCAAATATGTATTAACAAGAATAGGAGGAAAATAGTTAAATACCCTGAAAAACAAAACCAGTCAAATTTCTGTGCCAAGAGATATTTCCAAAGACCATGGAAGACCTCTCTAGGTGGAGATCCCCAATACAAAGAAAGAATGTTAAAGACTAGATTGATTTTTGATACTTTAATTTCACTTGTATGAAAAATATCTCAATAAATCCTTTTATAGTACGTGATTGTTTGCTTTAGTGGAAATAGATGGAGACTTTAGCAAATGTCTTACAAAACCTGCATACAAAAGGATGTGCTACCACTGCCCCTGACACATGTGAATAAAGCTTGCTAGTCAGGTGACATCAGAAACACAAAGGAGCCAAGGAGCCTGATATCTGACTGAATGCATGACTGCTAAGCTTGAGTAAGGCTATTCTTGGTTATCTAGACCCCACCTGGGGGCCAATTGGTTTAAAACTTATCAACAAGTCCAGAAGAGAAAGACCAACCGGCTCAGACCAAATGAATGTCCCAGATTTCCTGTTCAGGTACAGTTGTCTGAGTGGAAGCTGTCAGAAGCCAGTACATTTCAATGTGCACATGATACATCAAATCTTGACAAGAGCAAAATAGTCACATTCCAGTAGATATTCCTTACCCAACATGGGCTGTACTCTGCCATGTCTTAAGAGCAAATGACACTCCTGGATTGTCTGTCATCTGTGCCTAATACATAGTCCTTTATTTGGAATGATCAGTATTGTGGAGATTTACCCTACAGGCTCTGAGAACAGAAACTGGTCCTCCAATATGAACACCAGCATTTATTTAATAAATAAATCAGTGAGGAGTTATTTGCATATGTGGGGAAATTTCTTCAACCATAATAGAAGAATTAATATGTTGCTTGTGCTATATTTTAAGTTTTAGTACAACTAATAGTCTTAGTGGGCAATTTCTATTTCCTCAAAAACAATAAAATTTAAAGTGCGTTGTTGTGGGAGGCTGTTCATTTGTTTCCCAGCTGCCCAGACTCCTGAAACAACCACACAGAAACTATATTATTTAAATCACTGCTTGGCCAATCACTTTAGCATATAGCTTGTTAGCTCTTATAATTTAAATTAACCTATTTCTATTAATTTGTATATCGTTATGTGGCTCTGGCTTACTGGCAAGGTCCCAGTACATTCCAATGGAGGAATCTATCTCTGGCGGCAGATATATGGTTTCTCCCTGACTCTGCCTACTCTCTCTATATTTATCTTTCAGCCTGACTTTGCTTTGCTAAGCCATTTGCCAAAAGCAGCTTTATTCATTAACCAATAAAAGTAAAACATAGATGGGACTTCACACAATTTCCCCTTTTCTATTTAAATAAAAGGAAGGTTTTAACTTCAACATAGTAAAATTATATATAACAAAAGAGGTATCAAGCAACAATTGCAGTTACAATATGTATATCTGCTTTATCTTTTGTCATAACTAAGGAAAACTATAACTATTCATTTTTCACTCCATCAAAGACTCCGGAAGGATATAATATTAAATAAGTAAACAGGAAGCACATGTAGGCAACTTCCAAAACTCTAGAATTGACAGAGACTTCTCGCTGCCTGGACAGTCACCCAAAGTTTTTCTGTAACATTGTGGGCACCCATCTTCGGCCTACTGGCCCATAGTATCTGGCAGACTTTTCCATGAAGCATGAAATTTCAATGATAATTTCACCTAAATTGGCAGTTTTATCAATCACTTTCTTCTGTAATTTAGAGAATGTCTAGCAGAATCTTTCAAGAAGCAGGAACACAGAAAGACTCTCGCACTTTCTTTAGGCTGCTTTGGCAGTCATTTCTCTGTGGGTCTTGAAAGTCCATTCAAGCAGTTCAGGCAAGAATAGCTTCTTGCCCAGATGGCTAACAAACCCCATGAGGAGCCTCTTCGATGCCCATCATCCTCTTGAAGTAGATTGGTGCTGGCAGGAGCAGATGTGTCTCGGAGTCATGAAAAGTCCTTAATTCTTCAAACATTTTAAATGCCATATTCTATAGTCTTTGAAAAATCTGAAGAATGTCTATCTGAAATATATCTCTGTACATCGAGAAAACCTAACATGACTAAAAATTTGGCTATTATAGATGACTCTCTATTAACCTGTATTTCTTAATTATACATTACATTTTTAAATGAGCTGCATGAACACAATACCTTAAGACATGTGTGCACATGAATTCATATTCAACCAAATAATACATTTTGCTCTTCCTACTAACTTGAATAATTCAGGAATGAATAATAAAACTGAAGTCCTAAGGTTTTCATAAAGAATCAGAGGAAAGACTATCTAAGATGTCCAGTCAGATACTTTCAACAAATGCCAAAAGCACTGAGTATTTATTCAAGTCTGTGTAAAAATCCAGCCAACAGAAGGAGTATTGAGAAAGAGCTATGAAAACTTTATTTTAGAGATAAAGCTCTTTAAAAGCATTGAGACAAGGTTTCTTGGTGGTGTGTGTCAGGTAGTGGGAATGACTATTGTCATAGCAACCATAACTTAGCAATAAGAAAATGGGATGTAAATATCTTTGGCTCTCATGATGCTCCAGGTCTATAGTTTTATCCTGTGTTATTTCAAGATTTTGACTTACTAATCAGCTCAAAGTAATGGCTGGTATTGCAAAGGAATGCTTGTTACTCATCTTAATATGTTCTGTTTAAGCAGTTCAGTTCACTCTTGTTTCATTGTGGTAACATACTGTTGCAGTATTTACATGGAATATTACTCAGAAGCCCTTTCCATCAATTACAGAACATTCTATATTACTTAAGACTACAAACTTCAAAAGAAAAGTAACAGTTTCTGAAAGATAAGTACTAGAATATTGGAGATGGATGGTTATTGAACATTCTATGAGAATTTTTCAGCCGAAGGAGAAAAATAAAGAACATGTTACTATGTAAAGTTTACAGAGATGCAAATTTAATGCTATGCAGTATAGAATCCTTGTCAGTCTTTGTTAGACTCGAATATCGGACAGACATTGATGTTAATCATACTTTTTCAGTCATCAGTCATTGCTTTTCTAGTATTTACTCGGAATTTGGATAAGAGAAAAAGGAGGAGGAGGAGGAGGAGGAGGAGGAGGAGGAGGAAGAGGGGGAGGAGGAGGAGAACAAGAAGAACAAGAAGAACAAGAATATGAAGAACAAGAATGAGAACAAGAACAAAAAGAAGGTAAGAATCAACTAAATAAGAATAAAACAAACAAAAAACAATTAACCCCCCAAATTAACAAAATCCTCCTAACTTCTGTTTTTAATTTTGTTTTGTCATTTTTCAATGTATCACATAATCCAGTAGCCAAGAAAAGGAATTACCTGAGAAGTAGATTGATAGTGCTTGTCCAGCATGCATTGCATCCTAAGTTTAATACCAACCATGGCACCAAGCACAAGGGGTTTTCCTAAGTTGAAATGTTTAAAGCAATATGCTTATATGAAACTTCTTCATCCTCTTGCAGTACAGATGATCAAATCAGGCCCTTGAGCATGATAGGCAGGCACCGAGTCACTGATGTGTACCTTCAATCAGAGAAAACTCCCTGACAATCACTTCACGCCGTCCATCAATGTCTTATCCTTTCCTACAGTACTATGGAGGGTTCTTCTTGGCCACACCTTCATAGAATGTTAGGTTCTATAATTATTATCATTTAGTGATGGCAAGCTACAGAATTAACAAGTGGGACAACTTTACTAAATTCATGCACCTAACAAAGTGTTTGAAACGAGACAGTGTGATGGTTTGAATAGTACATTTCCCCATGAACCCATTATAATTACTTCTGTAATCATTTTTGGTTTTTGATATGTTATTGCGCTTTCACAATTTACTCCTCCCTTTATTACCTCAAGCCCTTCCATGTACCCCTCTGCTTTCAAGCTCTTCTATCCTGTAACGATAGTGGGAATTCTATAACAACTGGTGATATCCAGTTGTTCTGTGTGCGGATAAAAATGAAATAGATTTTTCATGGCTTTCTCTAAAGGATACAATTAATCAAAAAACAAACATAACCTTTATTGACTAGGATTTAGCATATGAAACATACTCAATATATTCAGTTAGAAAAATGATCAATATTCTATCCAAATGAGTGCTGACAGCATTTGACAAAATGATTTTGCCAAGTGGAATTTTAGGCTAAAATGTCAGGATGTATCAAATCAGAATATACTCCTGTCCTTAGTAATGTGATCGAATTACCTCAAAGAGTTTGTGTTCTCTTCTCCAAAGCACATTAAAATAGGGACAAATCATGAAAATATGTCAAAGATGGATAAAACAAGGGGGTGGCTACAAAGAGAGTCTAGAGTGGAAAGTGTAGACCATAGCTTACTTTAAGAAAAATGTCCTTGGGGTCATTTTGCCCTCAGTACAGTGATATGCTGTGTTCAGATTAGGGTATATAGGTAGAGAGGGCAATGGGTGCATGGCTCGCCAAGAAATATTTGAAGTGGTAAGTATTGCAAAAGTCAGCATGCATTTCAAGTACTGTGTGGACACACAGAGGAACTGACTTTGCAACAGTCGGGCTGTGCGATGAGGTGATATTTTAATGTTTCCTGTTTTCAGCACAGCTTCTGAATCAGCCTTCCGGCTTCAAAGTTGTTTCCAAAAGGCTTTCGGACCTTTCAGCTTTACACCATGCCACTAACTTCTGGGTTCTCAAATCTGGAAATACTATTTCCCTGCTTCCTAACCTTTTCTCTCAGCTCTCACCTCTTCTTCTATCTGCTTTTCTCAATGTACAGTTATCTTCATTTCTAGTATGTAATACGTGAACTATACTCGTCAATCAATTTGACAACTGTACTTAGATTTTTTCCTTTTCCTTTGAATTTTCTTTCAATAGTATTCTATATTTTAATATTTGTTATTTTTTACATTATCTAATTCATTATTAAGTTATTTGAAATAGCTCATAAGAACCACAAAACCACCATTAATGCCATTTCCTGAAGGTTTGAGCTCGTAACATGGCTGCCAATGATTTTCTCACTTTTTTTTGTTTGATCGGTTTGACTGTTTTATTGTGGCCAGCAGCAATGCAGACCAAACTCCTTCACCCTGCTCCAGTGTGGACTTGCTAATTAATCACCCTCCTCACAGCTTCTCTTTGCCTCCACGACAAGGCGTTTCCCTGTTTTCCTTAGTTCCTGCAGTCTTTCTTATAAAAATATGAGACAAATTCCCATTTTATAGGGTTGTATTAAACAATGCCTGGTACTGCA
Organism: Microtus ochrogaster; assembly: GCF_000317375.1. Taxonomy (NCBI): domain Eukaryota; kingdom Metazoa; phylum Chordata; class Mammalia; order Rodentia; family Cricetidae; genus Microtus; species Microtus ochrogaster. Next base: position 5,567,825 of record NC_022023.1, read on the forward strand.
GAGCTTGGCAAAACCGTGTGTAGTCTTTGTGCCCAATAGAACAACACCTGTGTTCTCACACACTAGCTTGAGTGATTAACACAAGCAAGCGTTTAGCTTTCTTTCGGGAATGTCTCACAGTTGAATGATAGTCTATCTCATCTTATTCATATATATATATATAGTCTGCATGTGTGTGTGTGTCTAATTTATTTTGTGTTTTTAGTCAGAGTTTCTCTGTATTTCCTTGACCACTGTAGAACTCATTGTGTAGACTAGCCTGGCCTTGAACTCAGAGATAGATCTGCTTGCCTCTGCCTCCCAAATGCTGTGATTAAAGGCAGGTGCCACCATGTGAGGCTTTTTTTTTCTCTTTCCCTTTTTTCTTTTTTTTTTTTAAGTGATGATATATATGAGAGTACTTCTTTCGTAGAAATTTTCTCTCATCTTCCCAATTGTCTATAATTTCTTCTTCAAATTATACTGTTATCTCAAAAATCAAAGAAAAATACTAGCAAACAACAACAACAAAGCATTTGAAGGGCTACAGAAATAGTTTGGTGGTAAAGAGTGCTTACTGGTCTTCCACTTGACCTGTGTTTGGCTCCAAGCCCCCATATGGGGTGGTTCACAACTACCAGTGAAGTCCAGCTCCAGGGAGATCTGCTGCTCCTGGCTTCACACGCATATGGATTCAGATGCACATTGGCACATTGGCACAGGATAAAACTCAACTTAAACAGAAGAATAAAGCAGATAAATGGAACCAAGATGGTGAAGGATTGAGTTTCATACAACTTATAGTCACAGGGAAAAAGTTTAAGAATCTGGGATGGAATAAAGATTGTGGCTGTCAAACATTAGCAGAGCTCAGGGAATCCTGCGGAAGGGTTGAAGGATTGAAGGAGCCAGAGAAGAAAACCCTCAGAACTAACTAACCTGGCTAATAGGAGCTCACAGAGAATCAACCAACAACTAGGGAGCCTGTGTGAGATTGACCTAGGACCCCTGCATATATGAAACTGTTGTATTGCTTATTCTTCTTGTAAGACTCCTAACAGTGGGGGCAGGGGCTGTCTCTGACTCTTTTGCTGAATTTTGGGGCCATACTCCTCATATTGGGTTGCCTTCTCCAGCTTTAATATGAGGAGAGGTAATTAATGGTAATGCAACTTGATCAGCTATGTTTTGTGGATATTCATGGGAGGTCTACACTTTTTGAATAGAAATAAAAGAGGCGTGCATGGGGGTGGGGCAGAAGAAAGGTAGAGTGTCTGGGAGGAGAGGAGAAAGGGGTGTGGTTGGATTTTAAAATTAGTTAATGGATGGATGGATGGATGGATGGATGGATGGATGGATGGATGGATGGGCATATAGATGATAGATAGATAGATAGATAGATAGATAGATAGATAGATAGATAGATAGATAGATAGATATAGATAACTGGGTAAGAGTTCGTCTTTGTAAATGACAAGTAATACATAGATCTACTTAATGGTGAAACCAGTGACCACAGTGGCATGCCAAGTTCAAGTGGAGTTCATACAATGCTTGAGCCACAGTAGGTTCATTATTATATTAACTGACACCTTCTCACCCTTTGTAACACGTGGGAGCTACATCAAGATAATGAAGTTGAAGAAATGAGAAATATATAGAGTTCTGTAAGAGAATAAGAAATACAGTATGTTTAGAAAAGATAAGAAAAGGCAAATAGTCTGCAATCATCCTCAAGTTTGTAGTTTGAAGGACTAGCAAATAGTGCATACATCTGTAAATAGTGTAGGTTAATTTATGAAATGAAAATTGAGAAGGTTAAAAATATTTTCATGAAAAAAACCATAAAATTAAAAAGAATTTCAGTGCAGGGTAGAGTGTACGGGTATTAAACCTACCCATGAACATTAGAAAGACTCTGAATGGCAAAAATACTGGAAAGTTATGATTGATCAGTCACCTGCAAAACAACTATTTCATATCAAAGAGGCTGTCAACAACCAGTTGTTGTGTCCCACGTTCATTTTCTTCAATAATAATAAAACTTCCTTAACCTTTCTCTGATTTTATCACCTTTATACACATGCACAAATGTGTTATGTCCTTGTGCCAGACAGAATATAACTCAGAGAAAAGCATAGTACTAAGATATATGTATATAAATATCATGTTATAAAGCTGAGGCTCACCAGTACATTCTGGAAATCCTAGCACAGTTTCATATTTCTTTATTTTCCAAATATTCCTACATACTTTGTTTTATTTCAATTTTCTTTCATCTTTTCCCAATTCAGATGATATCTAACATTGTTTTTTTTCTGAGAATAAATGAAATATAAATATATGTTTATTTCTACATATGTGTGTCTCCATACATGTAGCTGTATTTTAATTCTTGCCATCTCTTTCTGTGCCACAAGATTTCTGATTATGAAAGGTAATCTTTAGGTTTTCCTTGATGCTAGGCTAGAGCCAGATGTTTTGACATTGTTTTAGTTGACTGTGCAGGGGAGACTATAGGGGGTATGCAAATAATGATCTCCCCAACTTCCTCAGTTCTGCTTGCTGTAGGGTTTACACTGTCGTCCGAAAACACCGAATTTTCTTATGTGACAGTCAAACCGAAGTGTTGAAACTTTCACTGTTTGTACTGCCCGCCTGTACTACGTGACAGCACAGTACTTCTCCTGTATTGCGGTGCCTACACTGCAGGACCATTCGCGAGCCGGACAAGGGTCTGGAGATTTAAACACACAAAGACACACAGACAGAGACAGGGGTCATCCTTGAAACAGGAATGCCCCAAGATTTCTCCCTTTATTGTGTTCAGAGGCAGCTTATTTAGGGATAGCCACACCCCAGCCAAACACACCAGAAACCATTCCCCTGCCATCAGGAACTCCTGAGGGTCTCATGCTCAGACCAGCTGTAGGCAGTCAGATCAGGAGAAAACAAGCTGTTTACAAAAAATCCAGGATCTGAAGGTTCACAGGTCCTAACACTGTTTGTGTAATATACACAATCATTTAGATGCTATGTCAATCCTAAGACAAATCATCCCCTATCAGATATGCTTTTATTGGCCCCATGACATGAGAATATGCATTACAAATGGTTCTTTATGACAGCAGTAAATGTGTGTCTTTTCACAGATTGGTAGTAGAGACATTCACAGCCAGAGGTGTTTGTCATGTTGCACTTTGATTTAAAGTCGATTGTTACAGTGTGCTAGGTCATCGTAATTTTGCCATCCACATGATATAGTAAAAATTAAGCAATTCTCTATGATAGCAAACTGATCTATTGCCAAATACTAGCCATCACCTGAGCTCTCCAACCCATCAAGTGACATTGAACACCTGTTTGTGTTGACATGTAAGTCAAAACAACGCACACAAAAATATAAAATATCTCTGAAGGAGAAATCTCACGCCTCAAATTGTATTCACACTGTTACTGTAATTCAAACTCTTGACATGAGATCTGTTGTCTCTAGTTTTTAAAAACACAATAGGCATATCGTTGCAAAGAAGTTCTCACACAACTTATCTTCATTGGATAGCAAACTTTATACCTCTTGCATATACAACGTGAAGTTTCTATATTCCCACAAGCAATCAGCATTCTGTAATGTTCTAGCAGTTTACTTGTATTTACACATTCATTATTCAACAAAAATGCAATGTTTTCCTTCTGTAGCTGGGTTGCTTCATGTTTCACAATGTCCTCATGGTTCAGGAGTGATATCAAATATAATACTATTTCCTTTGGTGTAAAAACTGAATAATTTTCCATTGTGTGTGCATGTGTGTGTGAGTGCGTGTATGTGTGTGTGTTTGTGTGATTTTTTTTTTGCCTACTTCTCTGTTGTGGATAGGAATATGTTATTTCCATATACAATGTATTTCAATGTCCTCTTGAACTTCTCTGTTGTGGATAGGAATATGTTATTTCCATATACAATGTATTTCAATGTCCTCTTGAATTCTATATGTTAGCCATGGAGGGATTGTTATATCAATATATATTATAATTATTGGCCTGTCATGTCTTTTATTTTTGCTGATTGGAGTTAGTGTTATGCTCACTGCAAAAGAATGCAGATGAGTTTGTTCCTAAATGCTTCCAGAAGAATGAAAGAAAGTTGTAACTATTTTTCAAATGTTTGATAGGATCAATTCCAAAGTGAAGTGATCTGATCCCAGGTTTTGGCAAGAGAGGACCTGGCTAGTCATAAAATGAGGATAATACATAAATACAGCCTTCTCTGTATGCATAATTATACCCATACATATATGAAAATTGGATTTACCACTCAATACTGGACAATCAGTTAAGAAGGATCCTCCCTGGAAAAAACCATTTTGTTTACTCTAAGAATATACATATATATTTTTGTATATGTATGTGTGTATGATATATATTCATAAGAGATCATGCATTTGAGAGAGAGAAAGAGAGGTTCATTGAAAGGAATAAAGGGAGAAAAAAGCAAGGCAGAGTATAGCCAGGCTGGAAGAGATAGAGAGAGAGAGTAGGTGGAGTGAAGGAGATGCCATGTAGTTGCCAAAGTAGAAGGACATGCCAGAATCTTACCAGTAGGCCACAGCCTTGTGGAGATACACAGATTAATAGAAATGGGTTGATTTAATATATGAGTTACCTAATAAGAAGCCTGAGTGAATTGGCCAAACAGTGTTGTAATAAATATAGTTTCTGTGTCATTATTTTATTCAAGGAAGCCAGGAAATGAAACAGTCTCTGGTTACACATCACAGTGAAAAGTTTATATCTGATATTTTCTTAGACATTGTTTTTCCTTTGCTCCTCAGTCTTGGTTCATCAGGTTACTTTCATGGTATAATGCATTTTAAATTGTTACTTCTTTGATTGCACTTAACCACATAACTTAATTTTTAATTCATTTCTATATTTACTGAATATCCTGATTTCTTTGTTGGGATTAAAAAACAAACAGAAAACAAAAACTATTCATGCTTAGTGATATTTTACAATACTATATGTCATACATATAGAAGGTAGACATACAGAGTTTGAGAGCTCACTTGACATTAAGAGTCCTCTGAGAACTTATAGAATTCCCAGGTTCACTCCTAGCATCCACATGGTGACTACAGAGATGGCTTCCTTGGGCACTGGGTATACTTGCTATGCATTGCACTTACATACAAGTAGCCAAAACAGAAACAGATAAATATTTAAGGAGAAGGAGGTAGGCATACATATAAATATTATTTTAGGATTATGACAGTGAAATATCTGAATATGATATATTATACAAAGGCTCAAATATTTTATGTTGTCTTCACTGATTTGTCCCCTGCCTGTAGAATAAAGCCCAAGAGACAAAGTATTTCAAGGAATATTGTTTAAATAATATGCATATTTTTATATTGCTGCATCTTTTTTCTGGCTTAACATATTTGAGAACATTCATGAGAAATCTTCAGTATTTAGACATTGTAAGAATATCTACTTGTTTTATATAGGGCAGTGGTTGCATTCTGGAGATAGAGGCAGGAGAACTCTGAGTTCTAATCCCAAAACTGTGAGAGAGGAGAACTTTGAGTTCAAGGCCAGTCTAGCCTACACAGTGAGTTCCAGGACAGCCAGTACGACACAGAGAAACTCTTGTCTCCAAAAACAAAAAACAAAAACAAATGATACAAAAGAAAAAAGGAAAAACAAACAAACAAAAAAACAGAAACAGAAAAAGAAGGTGTGTTATTTTTATCTCCTTAAACATTCACTTCTGGCCACAAGTATTCACCTTTGAGAGTTACTAGAAAACAAGGCCTCCTGGATAAGGCATGACCATTGCACGCGTGAACACACAGCAGTGAGGACAACCTGATCATAACTTCCACAAGAAAAGAAACCTGGAGTAGGAACTAAACTACTTAAGAAGAAAAGGCAGCTTAACAGAAGAAAGGGATAGGAGAGGGGAGTTATATGCAAGCAAGAAATTGTCACAAAAAATAATTGAATACTGTGTACCATGTAAAAAAGTGATTCACTTGTGGGCTTAACAGATTTCAAGGGTGTATTTTCCCAGTGTGTTTGAAAGACTCCTCTTTTACATATCAAATTCATGTGAAGCCATTCCTGTGCTTTCTCGTTAATTGTTGTGCATATTTTGCACCCCAAACTAATTATTTCTGAATTCGTCAGTGTTTTAGCTGCTATTGTTTTAGAAGGACCCATATGTGTTTGTTGTTACCATATGGATTATGTACTTTCTTTGTTTCTTAAGAAATGGTTTATCGCTTCTTATCACGCTAATTTATTAATTTTAAATGTAGACACTATGAAGTTTCAGTGGCGTTTCACAGGTTGTAAAAATGCCAAATCTGAAGAAAAAGACAGGCCGAAATAATTTATTTTAATAAATAAAAACAAGTGTTTATCTTCACTTATTTTGGTTTCATAGTGACCTACATTATCTGTTATTTAAGTTTGCAGTAAGATCCTGTTCTTCTTAAATGAGCTCTATTTCCCCATATCCCATTTTGTTGTTTCTGTACGAATTGCATCATCACCACATACATTGAGTGCACATAGCTACCATATATAATAGTCACTGGTTTTTACATACATTTGCTAAGTAAATTGTTTCTTGCTCCATATCCTGTGTACATTTAATTTGTACATTTGGTCCCCCGCAATGGCTCCAATGGAGAGAATTTCAGATGCATTGGTAAGCAGAAACAGAGTTCAGGAGCAGCTCCGTCTTCTCTCAGGCTTAGAAGCCATCTTTGCTGTAGGTGCATAGTATTCGAGTTTTATGAGGAGGAGGAAACCCTTTCTACTTGTTCTAGAAGAAAGCTTAAATGAACTTTTGCCATCTGAAAATGCTTTTACCAGAATCTATGAACATCATGACTTTTAAAGTTGATGTGGGTGGATCTAATCACTACATATTCTAAAATTAAAGCCACAGTAGTGGCCACAGTAAGCTCATCTAGTTCCTGGGTTGTCACCTATTTTATACATCACTGGGTTTAGTTGGATGTTATGTCTGGGGGTGTATAGAAGCTTATTTATGAAGAGCATTTTCCTCTCACTTCCTTTATACTACCCTGGAGGAGATGACCTTGCTTATTAAGACTATTTCACTTTAATGATTCATTTAAATTTTTCTTTATTATTTATTGGTTTACGGGGCATGCACATGACACTTCTCACAACTGTGAGGTGAAGGAAAACTTGTGGAAGTCAGGGCTCACCTCTCACCTCCCACCAAGTGAGATTCGAGGATTGAACTCAGATTTTTAGGTTTGGCAGCAGTGTCTTTAATTGCCTGAGCCTTCTTGCGTGCCCAACTTCATAGTTTTCATCTTACAGAGCCATTTTTTTTTTGTTTTCTACTCAGGAATTTATATGATCTGGTAAAAATCTATTTCTGTAATGTTTTGCTAATTATTCCTTTTAACAACTTGGTGTGATTTTTCTCTGAGGCAAAGATTCGACCTCTGAATTAACCTTTACTTTTTGCAAGATTCCCCTTAAGTCCAAAGAAGTTTCTACAAACCACACATTCATAATAAGTGAGCAAGTAAAAGGAGCATAGCAATAAAATGACTCCGATTGACATTCTGCTCCACCCATAGATCAATCAGAGTTTTGCTGAGCCAACATCAGGAGAAATTCTTCCTGCAGCAGATCAGAACAAACAGAAAGACTGGAAACTGGGCAGAGCATAAGAGACCTTGAAACAGTCCTATTTAGGATGTCTTCATCAAACCCCTCCCCTCTGAAAATATTTCTGTATACTCTATATATTTCCTTCAGACATTGATTTATAATTGAGTACTATTTCATTTAATAAATTGTTGAATTTTTCTAGCTTGGACCTTAGGGAATTAAGTTGATTCCCGGTTCCTCTTTTTATTACTATCGTTAATGTCCATTTTTGTGAATATTTTAATTTGATTAATTTTCTCTTTAATAGGCATTTATATATATATATATATATATATGTATATATATATATAATTTGTGTACTCATGTGCTTATGGGTATAGTTATGTGTGCATGCAGATACATAGATTCAAGAGGTGGAAACAGTGTCTTTCCTAATCATTCTCCACTTTATTTTAAGACACAAGGTCTCTCAGTAAACCTGCATCTCATCAATTCTGTTAGACAAGCTGGCTAGTAAACCCCAGTCATCATTCATAGATTTTAAGTGGGTTCTGTGCTTGTGTGACTAGCTGTTTCTAGGAAATCTATCTCCTAAGATCCACATTTCAACATTTTTGTGAGTTATTACATTTTAGGATGTTTAGATTCATCTCATAATGCCCTGCCCCAGGCATAGAATCAGCTGTTTATCCAAGCAATTCTTCTTTCTAACTTAATTATACTGAAATTATCTTCATGTCCCATTCATTGTTTGTTATATAAGATTCTCAGATTGCCATTGCTTCTGGGTCTTCTGAACAACATCAGGAAAATATACACGTTTTAAGTAATGAATATATATTTCTTTATGCAACTTCTATTTCTACATCAAAGTAAGCGAGAGTTTATAGTGGTGTATCTAACTGCAGCCCATTCCTATGGCGTCACTATGCCCTGTTCATTTGTTTGTTAGGGATTCCCCCATGCCAGTTGTTCTAATTATGAATGCTATTATTGGTTTTGCACCAATTCTAGCATAAATGGCGAGTGTTAGTAAAACAGTTAATCCATAACCCCATAAGAATATCTTTATCAAGTCTAATAGAGTGACATAAACAGCTTTTCTAGCCTTTAATTTTGTAGTTATATGCATATATGTATATTCATATATATTCCTAAATATAACCTGCTTAGTCTGAATAATTTTACTCCTATGCATTTTCAGGGACCACCATTAGGTATTGTAATCTCATATTTATGCAATCATGTCTTTGGTAAACATTAAGAGTTTCTTCACTTCCCTCAATAAGTATTCTATTTCCTTCTTTTCTCTTCTTAAGCTTCTTGCTCACAGGATGTCCAGCATGATGCTGGACTAGAAAGGGCAAAAGAAACCTTTTTCCTGGTGTTGAGGGAAAGCATTTAAAAATCACTGCTAAGTATGATATTAAGTTGTTATGAGGTTATTGTGATTTATATTAACTAAGTAGAGAAAATTGACCTATGTTCCTTCTTTATATTTTTAAAGTTTACATAAGATATATGCTCAGTCTCAGAAAATGAACTATAAGGCAAGATTCCACATCGTCTTAGGTTCTTCATGTTGTCTTATATTGGATCTTTAAGAATTTCAAATCCCTCTCCCTCATCAGCTTGAAGAGCAATCAGGGTTCCCTGACCTGTGGACCAAGGACCACCCACCTCCATCCAGGTAAGTTGAGCATCCAAACTGCCTAGGCTCCCCCAAAGCCAGTATGTGCAGTAGGATCAAAAACCCATTGCCATTGTTCTTGAGTTCTCAGTAGTCCTCATTGTCCGCTATGTAAGTCCAGTTTTATCCCATGCTTTTTCAGACCCAGGAGGGAAATGGGAGGCGGTGGCGGGGAGGAGGCAGAAATCCTTAATTAAATAAATAAATTTAAAAAAAAGAAAAAAAAAATAAAACATATTGTGGTGAGATTACCTTATAATTATTCTGTTCAGGGTAATATCTATCACAGAATAAATAAGAGACACAGTATTTATAAAGTAAAAAAAAAGAATTTCATACATTTCTGATTATAATTAATCCTCCTTCACTCAATCCTTCCCAGAAGCAACTTCCTTCCATCCCACCCAAACTGTTTCCCCATCAAGGCCATGTGTGCTGCCCGAATGTCCTCAGATACTGGACACTCTACTGGAATACAGTGGACTTATTAGGGTCTGCATGGTGGGAGAGAATTATCAATGGGTCCTTGGATAGGGAGGGATCTTCACCCCAAACTCCCCTCTTAGTACTCCTATTTGGTCTGGCTTGGGCTTGTACAGTTCTTTTAAATGCTGTAGTTGCTGCTATGAGTATGTATATGCAACTTCCCTGCTATCTGCCGAAGATACTGTAGGGTCTTGCCATTAACTATCCAATTTGGCTGTGTTATAATCTTTCTGCCCCTCTCCTTGAGCATTGGAGGAAGGGGTTGGAATACATATTTCATTTGAGGATGTGCATTCTACAATACCTTATTTTCGGCACCTTAGCCAATTGTGACTCTTTGTCATGATCTATAACTACTGAAGAGAAGTTTCTCTGATGGGTTCTCAGACAAGTCCTAATCTATGGGTATAATGACACATCATTAAAATATGGTTTAATATTCTGTCCAGATAGCAAAATAATAGTAGCGGTTCTTTCTTAGAGTCTATGGTGTCTCTAGTCATATGTCCTTGGTCCAACAATGGCGTCAAGTGCTTTTATAGCCTACATATGAAAATTTCATACTCTTTCCTGCTGGGTGAACTATGCTTCCATAAAACTTTGTTCACTCCTCTGGGAGGGATGCTTCCACCCGCCCAAGGAATACCTTAGACAATATGTTTCTTCCCGCTACATATCAGCACTGCGGCTTTCTCAATGGCATTATGGAAACAGCCCTCATTCAGACGTGAGATCGTCTATATCCTAAGCACATCTAGTGGTAGTGAAGAGAAATGCTCTGAGTGTACGGCTTCCACTATTTCTCCGTCTCTGCTTTGAACTCCCCTGAGCTATCTAGAATAAACTTTGCACAGATTGCCAGGAAAGACCTACTAGAGCATCATTACCTAGAGTTCCATGGTTCTGTTGAATCTCAAATTTAACTTCAGTTCATCAGCAGTCATCTCTGGTGGGTCACAACAGTGAAATAAGACTCAAATTTAATCAGAAAGTTGATAGATGCTTCCAGGACATCTGTATCATTGTTGCACTAGTGGGCATGTCTTGTCAAGCTGTTTCTTATTGTAGCACACTGCTCTCCTCTGGCAATTTGCATAACAACTATGAGAGTTAGCTAGAAAAGATGAAGCTTCCAGTAAACACCAGCTTGCTTTCTTCAAGTTCAATGATTCATTAGTGTGGTACCTTCAGCAATAGCATCTTACTATCAAGTTCTAGAGCAGTGGTTCTTAACCCTTCTAATGCTGGGACACTTTAATGTAGTTCTGTATGTGACCCCCATTGGAGTTGTGACCATCAGGTTAATAAGCACTGTTCTAGAGGCTAACCAACTGCAAAGACATAGTGTGTCATGTTCAAGGGTCTTGAAAACCTCACTGGCCAACACTTGCAAAAGAAATAATATAGTCCTAGGGCTGGACTTGTCTCTTAGCCTCTGGTATGTTGTCGTATCAGAGGAAAACTTGCATAACTGAAAATTTAATTTTTTCTTATTCATTTGTAATATAATGTCTTGGCCCAAAACTGTCTGCCATATGAAAGGTTTTTTTTTATAGTTACAGTGTATTTCTTCATAAATGAGACCATGAACAAAGCAAGTAATACAATATTCTATTCTTAATACTCAATAATAGTAGTTATTAAAACACATCATTTTGTTTCAAAAGCAACAGGAAAAACAAAATTTCATGACAAGTTAAAAAGGACACATACTTAAGATTTGAAAATTCTTAACAAGGGTCAATGAGACAGCTTTTTAGGTAAGGGCTCATGCCACAAATTATTAGAACCTGAATTCTATCCACAGAACCAGCATGGTAAAAGGTAAGAACTAACATTTCAAGCTATCTTTTGCTATCCACAGACACAAACATGAAGACATATAGATAAATAAATGTGATAGATGTTTAAGATGATAAATATAAAACATGTTTATTTGAAAGTAGAGAAGCAATATATTTAAATTAAAATTTTATATACCAAAGGTCTCTATTCTCATTCTATGTATTTGTGTGTACATAAAGATACACACACATATGTATATATGTACACACACACACACACACACACACACAAGAATTTCTCCAGGATAAAGCAAGTGTTAGTAGAAGAAGTCTAGGGAATTCCTCATCAAATAATTTATGTTTGCCCCAAATTCAACTGAGGACAACATTTCTGAATAGCTTTACTATGTTATACAATTCACTAAGGACTCTTCTCTATAAGCTTACTGCACTTATTAGCTACTCCCTAGATTTGCATAGTTAGAGACATCTTATTGCTTTAAATGTTCCAGCATAATGAAACTGCCTTAGTCAGTGATCTTAATATCAACTTAATATATTTCTGGCATATGCATTGATGAATACAATCTGCAGGGTTTAAAAACTGATTCTTCTCCCTGATTATGCTCTTGGAGATGATTTTAGATATATAAAGCTATTCCTTCAGATGTATCAAGATTGTATTGTCCATTTGGTTGACAAGAAATTGCATTAAATTATTTCAAAAAAACTAACTTAAATGGAGTATTTTGAATCTGAAGGGTTTTTTGATAAACACTCAATGATATGTGAATTAAAAAAAACTTAAACAGATTATATATAGGATTAAAAAAATGGGGCAGTCAAAATTCATTCAAGCTCTTACAAAATAATCTTAATAAAATCATCTACTTTCTTTATGATGTTTTTAATTGAAGTTCACTCTGCCAGTTAGACATCTATATTACCTCCTTACTGGAGCGTCATGCTGATACGTTCACCCTCTTCTTCCCACCACTTTCTCACATCCAGGCACTCATCAATACTTTTCTCTCGTAACTCACGTGTGAGGAACATGTAACTTTTCAGGAAACACATAACTCAATGTGTGGATTCTTAGAACATGGTCTAAAGGAAGAATCATGATTTCTGGATTAAGATGAATTGAGTTTGTGGCTCAGCACCCTTTAACTGTGGAGTAAGACATTGACCACGAGCTACAGTCTCTACTGTTTTATTGGTACTTTTGTAGACTTGTGAAATAACTTTTTAAAAATGTATGTAAGAACTTTTCACATGTAGTTTCTGTTACTTGACAGGAATTATAGCTGCAACTCTTATTGTCTATGGAGGTGAAGTCTTTAGGTAGATAATCTTTCTCTTTCCAAGTTGTGTGCCTTACCAATTATTCAATCCCTTACTGATACTTTCAAGAATGTTACTACATAGGATGTATTTTATGTAAGTGGAATAATTATATATTCATGTCATAAATAATTTCAAACAGAAGTCCTCCATTTCATCCTTCCAGAATAGCAGGCTCAAGCAGTTGATAAAGAGTTACACAATTTTCCTCTAAAACAAACGCAGTAGGAATACTTATGAAATTGTATGAATAACTACTAAATATCTAACATGCATCTACATAGACTAAAAACTGAGCATATACATGGCAATAAATAAAGAGTCCTCAATCTAAGTATTTTTTCATAAAATCAGAAAATGAGAGATTTTTAGCACTCATAGTGGTTGAGAGAAAATCTGGTAGAAACTCAGATGAAACAGAATTTAAATTTATCAAGCCATCATGAAGTATATATTAAAGACTAAAGACAAAGCTGGAGAATATTCTAGGAAAGGATGATGTAGAGAAAATGTTTTACTGTCATTGTACAGGAAACATAAAATTACAATAAAGCATATTTGAAAATTATAAAAGAAAAATGTTAAAATTTATGTCAGATTATCTGGTTCCCATTAGACTACAGAGATCGCTGTAACAATTTCTGGATTTGTTTGTATACGGAGGGACTCCTCTACAGAGGAATGAATAGGGAAATCTCTACATCACATGACCAGAGTAAGTAAATGGAGGACTAGAAAGAGTTCATAAGACTCAGACTAGACAAACATGACTTGAAGTGTTGCCTGGACATTGGACAGTATGGGTGTGCACATACATGAACACATGCACATATACATACACAGATACAGAGAGAGAGAGAGAGAGAGAGAGAGAGAGAGAGAGAGAGAGCAAGAAAAAGAAAACCAAGATTTTAATGATGAATAATATGTATAGATTGAGTTCTCATGGGGAACTATAGATATCAGTGCACTGTAGATATATGGTTATGGTTTGGGTTGTCTATTGCTAGGTTTAATTAGGTAGAAAGGAAATTATAGATTTTTTGTTCAAAAACAAATTGTCCTTAAGATACAGCATCTGGAATGCTTTGAGACTGCTTCTGGCTTCTGTTCAGTGAACAGAATGCCTGTACTCTGCATTTGTGGGAAAGTCTCCCATCTGGATGCCAGAAAAAAAATCATATATGGAAGTGAAAATGAAACCTGAGAATGAAATGGGAGGCTGTCTTTGCTCCTTTTGGCAGCATATTGATCTTAGGGATTCATATGTTCAAAGCACATCACCAAAAATCATTCCGAAATAGGAAGTCCCATGGAGATAGCTCTTCCAGTCTAGTAGCAAGAAATCTCTATTGTTTCCACGTCACTCGAATCCAGACAAACTAGGTACAGCCTTTGTGAGGATACTCTGAAGGACCCAATAGAGTGCTAAATTTTGCTTGAAATTGACAAGTTTCTTTTCTTACACTCTTATTTTCGAGTCCTCCAATTCATCATTTTTGACAAGTATCCTGCTCCTTCTTTTATCTCATTTTTTAAAACTAAAGCTTTAGAGAGAGGGAATAAATTCACTCTTCCACACATAGCTGAGGGTGTTATTTCTGCACAACCGCTTCTATTTCAATACAGTTCCCTCCAAGGCATTACTTAAACACTATGTGGGATTTATACCTCCATCTCTGGCCTCTGTAAGAAGAACCTGCTCTCTATGCAAAAGAGATTTAAGAATATAGTGGAATTGGACCTGAGGACTTCTGAACTAATTCTTCCTGCACACTGTGATGAAAATCTCTATTTCTCTACCCATGATCTGCATGTTATAAGTCTATGGGAATAAAATGATGACTTTCTTCACATGAGGAACAACAGTATTAAAACTATTTCCCATACTAAACAATAACCATATTTTCATGGAAATCAATGGCTATGACAGCTAATATAACAGAAAGAGTGCCATAATAATACCTCCCTGGGCTTCTATATACATTATACATCAATCTGTCTAAAATTCCCAGAGGCAAACACATGCATGTTTATACTGAAATTTCAAAATGTATTTTCAAATTTAAGGAAACATTTGTATAAAATATTAGAAACAAAGGAAAAAACAAAAAGCAGAAATTTCCTGCAGTCAGTCTTGGGGTTTCTCAACTCTAGAATGATAAGTAGAAATGAAAGTATATCAGTCTGGAAAAAACTTGACAGATCCCTCATTTTATATGTGCATAAATAAATGTCAAATAATAGGTATGTATCATTTACCTTCTAATATGAAATCAATTCTTATGTTTGTCTTCCTAATAAACAAATATATGTGATGGGACCTGCACATTGAGAGACATAGGGCAACCTCAGTGACCCCAGAATGCTTCAAACTTTACAAAATTAGCATTTCAGATTGCAGAATTCTTCTGAGAAAGTTGGTGAGTTTCACTTTAATAAACGTTAACAAAACACTGAGTGCTACCAGACAGACCTATCAGACTGTTGGCTTATGAATTGTCCTCATCTACATCTGGCAGATCTCAATGACTCTGACAATGTGTAATTGTGTTGTCTGAAACTAGCGCTTCACTTTCTGTAAGACTGACTACTGCTACTCGGATTTCCTCTCACCACCGTTTGGTCAGAATGGATACCTTTCAGCTAGTGTTCATAGTTCCTATGGATTACTTTGGCTGACACAAAATTTCTCAGGCTGGGATAATCTGAAGGACTAGACATGCTAAAACAGAGCAAGGAGATGGGGAAGACCTCTGAAACACCATTCTTGGAGAACCATGAATGATTTACTTCATGCATCTGAACAGCTTTGAAAGCCTGACTGAAATCAGAAATACAAAGATGTTATTTATTAGATTGCTTCTTCTTAGGTCCTGAAGCAGGAGAATTAAAAGCTGACTAACAGAGTCTCTTTTCCTGTCATAGTAGGTCACAGAAGGAGAAGATGCTATCCATAAAACACTTAACCAGACAGAGCAGTCATATCCTTGATCTAGGACTTCCTGCCACCAGAGCTGTGGGAATGATTTCAAATGCAAAATCTAAGAAATTTTATTAGAATAAAATGAAAGCAGGTTATCATACCATCATTTTTCATGAAAACTTAAATATTTGTTTTCTCAATGAATCGATGGGTTTATCATGGAGAATTCCTAAGCATGTTCATGAAAAAATTAAAAATTTTTAACAGTATATAAACAACTAATATTTCTGAGCATTGATCACATATCCAAAGCAATTCTATCATATTTTCTCAAAACTCTAAGTAGTTGCTCTAATTCTAACTTATTTAATTAGTATAAAATATATATTCAGTTGAATTGAATTTACTTTGTATTCAAGGTATACTGGATTCTCTTGAAGGTGGGGGAATGAGAAGTGACATAGAAGAAATTTGTAGGAGAAGGAATGGCAGCTGTATTGTATCCAAGCATTTTATATGCACATATGGATTTTAATTAAAGTAACAAAAATAAAACACAATGATAGAAAGGCTTGTCAACGCCTATTTGCAGATCTAAAGAATGGCAAGGATCTGATTTTCTAAATATAACTTAAATGCACAGGATATCAGTACAAAAACTGTCTAACTTCCATGGCATGAATATATCTGAGAACAAAGTGTATTCCATGGTCAAAACATGTTGGAATATGATTGAGGCTCCTACTGAGGTCAAGACAACCAGTGGCTCTTTGCTTTATCTGTTTTCTGTTGATTTTATTGAAATTCTAACACTGAGATACAGGGCACCACCAACAGGCCTACGAGACATGAAAAGTGTTGGAAATCATATCCATGACATACAGACAAATGACTTGGAAGAAGTAGTTAACAGACTGATTCCAGACAGCTTTGGGAAGTCCATAGAAAAGACTTAGAAATATCTTACCCCATCACTATATATATTCCTTAAGAAAGAACGCTAAAGGATCCCAAGTTTGAATTGGGAAAATACATGGAGCTTCGTGGTACAGGTAAGAGTTCTGAATATCTTATGGTGATGGGCACTCTTTTATTATGTTATCTTCTCATTTTTCCCGAGGCTTGCATACTCTAGTACTTTTCCTAGTCCTTGGTTCGCAGATAAACATGTTTCCATTGCAGTCACTCAGTGATAATTTCCGAGATGCCTGAAAGTATCCTTTGTTCCTCTCTTCTTTCTAGAGGTATGTGAGTGGTTTGATTCAACCAAGTGATGAATTTCTTTAACTTGTGAAAATATTTCTTTCTTATCAGTATGGTTACTGTCATTCTTCTAAGAGTTCACCGTGAGTCCACCAATTGTATTCCTTGACTGACATGTCAAATCACCTCATAATTTTTATCTTTACATTAAATCGTGCTCTTTGATTTTGTTCTGCAACTGTTTGTTTCTGATGTAGGACGTTGAAACCAGGACCTTGCATATGCTAGACAAGCACTCTATGACTGAGCTACATCCCCGAACCTTCCTTATTTTGAGATAGCATTTCATTGGGGTGCTTGTGGTGGCCTGTCACAGCTCCCTAAATACTTAGGGGTACAGATGTGTGTTACCATACCCAGTCCACTTTAGTATCCATAATGCTCATGATGAAGAACAGGCTCCAGACATTTTTGATAGCAGTAACCACTTCATCAGACATTATGTACTTAATAGCCTTTTTAAAAAATGTGGGTTTTTTTCCACTTATTTATTTTTTCTCTGTGTGTTTGTGTGCATGTAAACTCAACCCTTCAGTCATGGTGGCAAGCACCTTTTTCTGCTGAGCCATCCCAGCCCCAAAACCTAAATTTTCAATGAGAAATATGAAACATTTTTGTTGAGTTACTCTGAGCCAAATCCTTTGTAAATTTCAGCTCACCACTTTCTAATACAAATCATGTCTTTGATTTCTATTTCAGAAGACTGTGTGTCTAGATGGGGCATATTTGCATATATGTGGATGAGAAGAGAAGTCCTACTTTTGAATAAACACTTTTCATCTGCTGAATATTTTTGTGTTATCTTCTTCAGCTTTTCCACACTATTTAGCCTTTATTCTGATTATTATATTATGTTCCCTGTACACAATAGGAATCTTTTTACATTTTATTGTTAAAAATATATTCATTAGTTCTCTGATAATTTCATAAAACCTGTTTTGGTAATATTCACTTTTTCCCCCTCAACTCTTCCCAGACCCACCCCCTTCCCTACCCAAGTCATGTAGTGGTCTTAATTTCCCAGCCAATAAAGACCAAATGGTTTTGCCAAATATTGCTGAGTGTGTGATCTTCCATTGGCACATGGTCAACTGGGAACAAGTGGCAAGAGCCATTCAACTGAAGATCTTTTGGGCACTGATGGACTGCTGGTCGCAAGGTGTATGCAGGCAGTTCTCAGTAGGAAAAGCAGCAACGTTGCCCATTTTATCTACACGCTTTCTTCTCGCCTCTGCCCTCCAGTGTCCTGCATTCTTTTTCCTCAGGACCAACTCTTCATTTACTTCTTCTCCTACACCATTTGGAAACACATACAGATCTAATAGCAGTTCGCAGATGTTTGGAGCTGATTTCCATTTCCTGAGTTGCTACTGTAATGTCACTTGCTTGGATTAACTTTGATCAACAACCACACAACACCTCACATGAACACCTCATATAAATATACTCTTCTCTGTGTTTACCAAAAGACTTTTGATCATAGAAAGAAAAGCCTAAAAATTAGGGTGAGAGTAAATCAAAGGCACTGATATGATCCCAATTTTGTTGAGTTGAATTCAGTGACTAAATTTTATATTTATATTTTAGGTTTAAATTTATTTGTCAAGATATTTCAAAATAAGCATAATAAATCTCTCCATTTTTTGTTTTAAAGAAAGTGAACATATAATTCTTCCATTTCAGAAATACTGGGTATTTTTCACCAAGTAAGAGCATATTTTCCCCAAATATCTCATGAATATTAATAAGTAATAACTTCCACAAAAAGCTTTGATTTATAAATATGGATTTAAATTTTAATGTTCCTACCTTTCTAAATACGTGTATGTTTATTTGTGTGATCTATAACTTACGTAATATTCTATGTCTTACCTAATATTCTGTGATTTAATATCACATTAAAGAAAGCATGGGGCTTTAATAATTTTTGATTGACACTGTCACAGTCAAAGTAAAAGCAGGAGCCTCTCTATTTTTGCCTTAACATGCTCACTGTTTTCCATGAACAGTCTCATGCTCACTTGCTTTCTGTGTGCCTATGCATAATAAATCTTCACTTATGAATTTACATGAAATGTGGCTCTGTGATTTTAGATGTTTTAAAACTTGGTAGAGTTTTTATAATTCATTAGGAACACTTCCTTCTGAATCACTAAGAATTCAAAGCAATTTCCTTTACTCATTCTAGTGTTATGGTCTGTGTCTTAACTCTGTCACCTTGTTTTACATTCTCAGTGCAGTTTTTATATTTCCTTCTTGATACTTTGTTTCCTGTTGTTTACAATACAGGATAAATGTGTTTGCTTTGTGTCTTACAAAGTAATGTAAAAGGTCATCACCCTTTTTAATACACTACTGAATTTGTAGTTTTCAAAATAACATTTGATACATTTTATGGAAACCAAATAAAATGTTTCGTATTTTTGTTAACAGCTCAAACTTCATTGTCACTAAAATTAATATATATGTATATATTCTTTCATTTTATACTATTTTTCATATTAATAATCACATGAAAAATATCAGCAGTAATAATAGTTATTTGTATTTATTCTTAATATGTTTGTTTCTTAATATTCTTACAAAGATATCACTTATTATTTTAATTGGTATTTTATGATGCTTAAGCTTATATTCAATGTGGTTTTTATAATGTTTATTTGTAGTTATGCTTACTACATTTGTTTCTTAACATTCTTACAGAGCTGTAACTTGTTATTTTAATTGATGTTTTATGATGCTTAAGTATGCATTCATTATGGTTTTTCACCAAGTCTGTATTCATAACACTGGCCAGACATTCCAGTTAGCATGATTGATAATCAGAGTTTGGTCTGTTTTACTTTAACATATCTTACCTAAATTTGTTTATTTTTTAAAGTCAACAATGAAATATAAAACGCATCAAAATGTCCTTCAAACTCACCAACTTCTTCCGAGGAATAAAAAGACAAGACAATGCCTGGAGAGGAAGGGAATGTGAAAGCCAGAGAGACAGATGGCACAGAGTTTCTAAACTGAAGATAGGGGAGGGAAAAGCCCTGTGAGCACCTTCTAGAAGCCGAGGAAAGCTCTCATTCTGTATCCAGCAAAGGGGTGGTGTGCCTTATCCTAAACCATGAAGAACTATGTCCAGCAGTCTAATAAATTAATAGAAGGATGGTGCTGTAGCTCAGTGGTGGAGTGCTTGCCTGTCATGCACAAGGCCATAGGTTCAATTTCCATGCACACATACACACACACAGAGAGAGAGAGAGAGAGAGAGAGAGAGAGAGAGAGAGAGGGAGGGAGGGAGGGAGGGAGGGAGGGGAGGGGAGGGGAGGGGGAGATGGGAGGGAGAGGCAGAAAATGAAAATAATAAAATATACTCATATATCTTCCATGTGTCCTAATGAAAGCAGCACAATTCACCTAAAAGTCAATTTTTACACCAGTGACATAGTATCAGGGTCTTTAGTGACAGAAACATAGAATAATAACTGCACTAAGTCCTTGTGATTGCTAATCTGAATTCTCTGCATGGCTGAATTTAGAATCACCATGGAAACATACCTCTAGAAAAGATTACCTGAAAATGGCGAATATGAGCGTCCCCATCTGTCCATCAGATGGGGCCCCAGTGAGCAGCACCATGTATCTCCCTTTGCTTACTGGCTTCAGATGCAACATGACCCCTGTGCCCCTGCTACGATTGCTTCTCATAATAACGTACCTTACCCACAAACTGTGAGCCACAATAAAATCTCCCTGCCCTAATTCACTTTGTCAGAAAGTTTAATGCCTGTTGTGATATGTTCAGAGGACATAAACCTAATCTGACTATGGAACATTTACACTACTCTTATATATTCATTTGTCATGTATCTTTTTCTCTGTTTCTCTCTCTTTTTTTGTAAGCTATCTGGCTGAGGTTTCTTCATGTCTATTACACTATTTTTCTTTTTTACTGGGTTATGAAGCAGCTATCAATTTTCCTGATTTTACCTATCACATGCGTGCTCTGGAAATATTTTCCAGGGTTATGAATTACTTTTCATTTTCATATAGGTACTTTTAAGAGAGTAGCATCAAATAAAAACAAGCAGTTTTAGAAGGAGGGAAATGTTATTCAGATGAGAGACTGTTGCAGTGGCGAAAACACAGATCTCGAGTACTCGCGAGGGTTTCCATCCAACAGCTAAGGGCCTTGTCTTTATAGGAAGTGCCCAGCAGTGAGGACAGCATGGTCAAATGAAGGAAATTGACCCGCAGCGTCTGACAGAGCGTGTCTCCATGTCCACTCAGCTCTTCCCAGTGTTTTCTTTGGCAAAGGGCAAATAGAACCCAGGGACCTCCAGGGAAAGAAAAGTGAACAAATTTGGACAAGGAGAAATGTAGGGTAAGAAATAATAAGCTATTGGATGTTTCTTCAGTGTGTGATTATTAAATGTTATAAAGTGTAATGTATTAAATTTTCTCTTGTTCTGTATTGTTTATTTTGTCCTGGTAAATTTCTCCCTATTCCAATTTAATGATAGAGCTTCTTAAGCTTTCTTCAGGTGACTTCATTATTTTGTTTGTTTATTTTTATATTTAGTCTATCATATGATTACATGAATGCTTAGTAAAGGGCCACATTTTATTTTATCACCCTGAAAATTAAGTTATTCTATGTAGTTATTTATTTATGTATATATACATCCATATATATGTATATATATGTATATACATACTGTGTATGCTTCTGGCTTCTTTATTCTTTCCATTGTATATTTCTGATTAAAAAATCAAGTATCTATACGTTTGTGGACTTATGTTTATGTATGGGTATTTAATTCCATTCCATGGATTATCCTGTATATTTTTATGCCAATACAACATGGAAGTTTTTTTTTTTTAACCAAAGCTCTGTAGCACAGCTGAAATCAAGGATGGTGATACTTTCAGATGTCCTTTCATTGTACTGGAATGTTTTAACTATCCTGGGTTTTTTGTTTTTCCATATGAAGTTGAGTATTGTTCTTTCAAAGTCCGTAAAAAATTGTTTTGAAATATTTTTTTCTTGATGCAGATTGCATTGAACATGTAGATTGCTTTTGTTAGGATGGCTAATTTTTACTATGTTATTCCTACAGATCTGTGAGTATTGGTGTTCTTTTCATCTTCCACTGTGTTCCCCAATTTCTTTCTTCAAAGACTCAAAGTTATCATTTAGGACTTTCACTTGCTTGGTTCGAGTTACTCCAAGATAACATATGATTAGCAGCTATTGTGAAGGGAATTGTTTCTCTGATTTCTTTCTCAGTAATTTGTCATTTGTATATAGGGATTTTTTTAGTTAATCCTATATCTAACCACCTATAGGTGGCTGTTTATCACCTGTAGGAGTTTCTTGGTAGAATTTTTAGATTAGTTACAAATACTCTCATCATCTGCAAATACTGATACCTTGATTTCCTCATTTCCCATTTGTATCTTCTTGATTTACTTCAGATGTCTTATTATTCTAGCTAGGACTTCAAGTTTTATATTGAGAAGATATGGAAAGGGTGGACAGCTTTAACTTGTTCCTGATTTTAGTGGAATTGCTTTGAGATTCTCTCCATTTAATTTGATGTTGGCTATAGGCTTTCTGTTAGTTGCCTTTATTATATTTACGAATGTCCCTTGTACCCCTGATCTCTTTAAAACTGTTATCATGAAAACAGTTACATTTTTGTCAAAGACTTTTTCAACATTCAATGGGATGATTGTTCTTTTTTTCTTTCAGTTTGTTTATATAATGAATTACACTGACTGATTTACTTATGCTGAACCATCCCTGTGTCTCCTAGATGAAGCTCACTTGATCACAGTAAGTGATCTTTTTGATTTGTTCTTGGATTTTTTTGTTTTGTTTTGCAAGTATTTTATTGAGTATTTTCACATCAAAGTTCATGAGAGAAACTGATCTGCGATTCACATTTTTGCTGTATTTTTGTATGGTTTGGGTATTTGGGTGACCACAACTTCATTAAAAGAAATTGGCAATATTGTTTCTGTTTCTATTTTGTAGAATAATTTGAGGCATATTGGCATTAGCACTTCTTGAAAAGCTGGAGAAATTTTGTGCTGAAACCATTTGGCCCTGTTTTTATTGTTGTTGGTTCTTTGGTATTTGGTTTTTGGTCTTTGGGGTTTTTGGAAGGGGGACTTTCCTATTTCTTTAGGGGTAGTAGGTCTATTCAAATTGTTTAATGTTGCCAGGTTTCCTCCTTCCCTCCATTATCAGCTGTGGGCATTCCTTTAGAAAATGACCAGGAGTTCCGCAATTAAAACAATTACAGCCTCCGGCCCTCTCTCCCAGTCCTCTTGTGTTTCTCCGAAATTGAATAGCTGCTGCTATAACCTGGCCTTGAATGAAATTCCCATCTATATCTCTGCATATCCTAATATATTCATTTAAACTCTTTGTTTTGTGAGGGCACAATGCTTCCTTACAATATCTATTGGAATTTTCAAATACAAGTTGCTTTATTATAGGCATGCCTGCTGTCTCATCTCCAAACAATCTACCTGCTACTTGTAACAGTCTATCTACGTAATCTTGGAATGGTTCAGATGGTCCTTGTAGAACTTTTGATAATTGATCCCCAGCTGCGTTGTTAGGTAGGGCCTTCCATGCTTTCGTGGCAGCTGCAGCTATTTGGGGCGAATACTCCTGGATCACAAAGAATTTGTTGCTGCAAATCAGCATAAGCCCTAGCCCCACTTAACATATCTAAATTACGTTGAGCTTGACCCGCTTAGAGCATTTAACTGGCATGTTTGCTTACAATTTTCCTGATATTCCCCTCACCATAGGAGATAATCTCCCCCAGATAAGACAGCACAACATAATTGCTGCCAATCACTTGGTGTTAAATTCATAGCAAAGAAAGATTCTACCATGGCCAACGTGAAAGGTGCTTGAGCCCCATATACAGCTACAGCTTCCTTTAATTGTTTCATTTCTTTAAATTTTATTGCAAAATGTGAATTATTTGCCCTGGGTTGTTGGTGTCTGGCACCTCCATCACCGGTGCAACCATGTGTACAGGACGGAAACAAACTCCCTTGTTTTGTTCAGTGCCAGAGCCCCTACCCAACTGAGACCACCAACCTTCATCACCACGAGCCGGTGGGGCCGAGGGAGTTGGATGTGAGTTTATTTTTTTACTCTACGTTTTCTCAGCTTTGTAAAGAGATTTTTTTTTAATTCCTCACGTATAATCTCCTCCTCTTCTTCTGATGAATCCCCCTCACTATCCTCCACCAGCTCTAAATCATCAAACTCCCCCCTGTCGTCTGACTCTTTTCTGAACCAAGGAAAGATACCTCCCATCTTTACTCCTCTGTATGTCTCCGTGGGCCAGGAACGACGCTGTCTGCTTACCTCTCTCGGCAAGGCTTCCAAGGGCGACCTCTCAGCGTTCCCTTTCCCGGTATCTCCAGGGACCTCCAATTGTCGCGTACCGAGGCCCCCGTCTGCGCTCTGTGCGCTAGACCCCAGTTTGCGAGCTTCAGGGAAGGGGCTGGAGGTTGAGAATACACACGCAGAGACAGACCGACACACAGACCTTTAAACACTGATACCAAAGCCCCTCTTTATTAACACCGTGTAGACTTAAATACACTGCAGTCAATGTCCAACAGGTGATAATCCCATCCTCTGATCCTCTAAGCTAAACAGAGCTTCTAGTAACTTATATTTCCCTCTAGGTTCTAGGAGGGAAAAGCAGCAGAAGGCCAGGACTCATTAATCCCAACAAATGTGATCTTGGTTTAAATTTAATAAGTATTGTCTACTGAGAAAACTGTTTATTTCTTTTAGATTTTCCAATTTTGTGGAGCGTTTGTTTGTAAAGGATGACCTCATGACTCTTTGGACTTCCTAGATATCTGTTATTCTGTCCCTCTTTTCTTTTATTTTGCTAATTTGAATATCCTTTCTCTGTCCTTTAGTTTGTGTGAGGGTTTTCTGAAAGAATTGAGTCTTTGTTTCATTTATTCCTTGTATTGTTCTCTTTGTTTCTATTTTATTGATTTTATCCTTCAGTTTGATTATTTCCTGACATCTAACTGCTCTTGGGTATGCTGGCTTATTTGATTTGTTTTGTTTTTTGTTGTTCTAGAGTTTTCAGGTGGGCTGCTAAGTTGCTAGTGTGAGATTGCTCCAATTTCTTGATGTCGGCTCTTGGTGCTATGAACTTTCTTTCCTCCCGGCACAACATTCATCGTGTTTCATGAGTTTGAGTATGTGGTGCGCTCATTTCCAGTGAATTCTAAAAACCCTTTAATTGCTTTCTTTACTTCTGCTTTGACCCATTAGTCACTCAGCAGAGAATTGTTCAGTTTCCTTGACTTTGTAGGCTTTCTGCTGTTTCTGTTGTTGAAATCCATTTTAATCTGGGTTGATGGCACGCAAGGGGTTATTTCACTTTTCATTTATCTTTTGAGACTACGTATCTGGTCAATTTTGGAGACAGTTTCAGGAGGTACTGAGAAGAATCTACTTTCTTTTGTGCTTGGGTGAAATGTTCTGTAGATATTTGTAGGTAAATATGGTTCTGTCAGCTCCAGGATTTTTCTGTTTAGCTTTTGTTTTAATGACCTGTTCATTGGTCAGAGAGTGGCATCGAAGTCTCCCACTATTAATTTGTGAGTTTTGATATGTGATTTAAGCTTTAGAAATATTGAGACTCATCTTGGTAGATTTTTCCATTGATAAGTATGAAGTGTCTTCCCATCTCTTTTGGTTAATGTTGGCTTTGACTTGGAGTCTATTTTGTTAGATATTAGAATAGCTACCCATCAGTTTCTTAGGTGTATTTCTTTGAAAAATCTTTCTCCAACCCTTTACTCGGAGATAATAATGTCTATCTTTGATGTTGATGTGTGTTTCTTTTTTTTTTTTTTTTTTTTTTTTTTTTTTTTTTTGGTTTTTCGAGACAGGGTTTCTCTGTGGCTTTGGAGCCTGTCCTGGAACTAGCTCTGTAGACCAGGCTGGCCTCGAACTCACAGAGATCTGCCTGCCTCTGCCTCCCGAGTGCTGGGATTAAAGGCGTGCGCCACCACCGCCCGGCTTGATGTGTGTTTCTTAAACACAGCAGAAGGATAGATCTTGTTTTCATTTTATTCTATTAGTCTGTGTCTTTTGATTGAAGAAATGAATCCATTGACATTGAAAGATATTAATGATTGGTGGTGGTGGTGTGTGTGTATGCATGTGTGTGTGTGCATGTGTGTGTGTGCGTGTGTGTGTATGTGTGTGTGCATGTGTGTGTATGCATGTGTGTATGCATGTGTGTGTGCATTGTGTGTGTGCATGTGTGTGTCTGCATGTGTGTGTGTGCATTGTGTGTGTGCATGTGCATGTGTGTATGCATTGTGTGTGTGTGCATGTGTGTGTGTGTGCACTGTGTGCATGTGTTTCCCTCCTTTTGGTTTTACTTTTTGATTATAATCTTACACTGGTGTCTGGTCATCTTGGTTTCGAGTGATTATAGTTCCAGGTGCAAATTTCTGAGTTGGGCTTTGTTAAATGGATGTTATGTTTTTGGTTTCTGTTTCCACTTGGGTCTTCTGCTATTTTTGGCCTGGAGTTCTAGCAGTCAGAGAAACCTCTGCTACAGCAGAGGGTTTCCACCTGAGTTGGAGGCTGTTCTTCAGACTGGCTTGATCAGAATGTGAATGGTGGAAGTCCTCTGAAGGCAGGGGCAGGGACACACTTGTGGGGGTGGCTTGTGGCCTAGGAAGGGGCATCAGACTACTGGATCTTTAGGACCTGAACAGATGCAGTGTGAGAATTTTACAGGCAAGTGGGTAGCTTACCTTTCTACTTACTTACATGGCCTGTACCTTCTATATCAGTTATTAAACAATTTTTTCATCTTTGAAATTCTTTGACAGACATTTACTATTTGAACTGCATATATACACATATGCATATATGCATATGATAACAATTAGTGAAAAAGGGGGCCATGAATTTGAAGGAGAGCAGGAAGGGCATATAGGAGAGTATGGAGGGAAGAAAAGAATGATAGATGGTGTAACTAAATCTCAAAAACAAATGAATAGTTTCATTTTAATAGCTTAAAGACCCTCAGCAAATCTCAAATGAGGGACATTGTACAATTATCCACCAGCATCTTCACTAGTATAAAATCATCTAAAGAAAGACAAATTTATGAACTTGTCAAAGCCAACATTTTCCTAAGAAAAACATAATAATTAGATATGGCATCTGAGGTGGGATCCAAAGCCAAAAAAGAAAGAAAGAATGATGTAAAAATATAAACAAGCCACAATAAACTGGAAGCTATTTACTTTATATTAATATATCAGGGTAATGTAATACCTTCATAATTAGTGAAACTGAGCAACACAGTTACTCTGCATTTGGACTTTTTCAGTGAATTAAGTCAAACAAAATCTGTGATTCCTTTAAAATAATTAGACAAAGAACATCTGACCACAGAAATGTAAGGTGTCTGATCTCAGAGATCACTGCCTTGCAGTAGTTTCTCCATGAAACCTTGAACACATCACTTGAACTCCCTGAGCTCCTGCATTCCCATCTGTAAAAATATGCTTTGTAAGAGAAAGGTCTCTCTTGTTTTGAAATTACACTCCCAGTCTAAAATCTCAGTTCAACACATCTTTAGTCTTTACGCTTCATAATTCCTGCTTTGCCGGGAGAAAAAATTTATTAGCTTTGTCTGAGGGGCGGAGTCCCTTTCTCTATTTGTGCTCAATGTGTAATAATGTAAAATGAGAGGGGAATTTCATTCCAAGGTTGCTGTTCTGAAAGTATTCATTAGGATATGAACCCTGGGGCTGGA
The DNA here is from genome assembly GCF_000317375.1 of Microtus ochrogaster. Taxonomy (NCBI): domain Eukaryota; kingdom Metazoa; phylum Chordata; class Mammalia; order Rodentia; family Cricetidae; genus Microtus; species Microtus ochrogaster. The sequence goes on from NC_022023.1 coordinate 5,595,806, forward strand.
GAGATGGCTCTGTGATTAAGAGCACTAAGTGCTCCTCCAGAGGACCTGGGTTCAATTCCCAGCCCCCATACGGCGGATCACAACTGTCTGTAACTCCAGTTCCAGAGATTCTGATACCATCATACAGGCATACACACAGGCAAAACACCACTGAACATACAATAAAAATAATTTATTTTAAAATAGAATCTGAACCCTGTATCCAAGTACAGATATTTCCAAATAATTTAAAAATATCCACCGCCATTAATGTTCTAATTTTAGTCAAAACATTGTGGACACTTTGTCGGAATGTAGAAAGTTAAATGACATTGACAGTGTGCTGCGATATTGTTTTATTATCCTTCCAAATTAAAAAAATGATAAACTGTTTTACATGTGCATGTGTCATTTAGATGGTCATCACAAAGTCATTACTGTTGAGAAGAGAAGAAGGAAACACAGGATACACTAGGACTCACTAAAATTCAATACACAGCCATCAGGTAAGAGTGAATACCAAGCTTCAACTTGACAGAGACTTAATTCTATTCCGACCAAAATATCCCACTGAGAGCAGCAATCAGCACGTGGTTGAAGATATACATATATATACATGTATATATATGTAATCAATGACTACTATCAGTTCTTCCACTTAACAGCTAACAATGACAAAAAAAAGCACTTTAAAGCCATAGCGATCCAGGTAACCTGAATTCAACCATTTATGCAGGGAGATCAGACATGCCAGTTGATTCTTCCTCTTGAAGAACTAGACAGAAAACTGTGGTGGTTATTAAAAGAGAGACCTTTTACTTTATTAAAAAAATAAAAGATGAAATGGATTGTGGCTAAATATGAAAATGTAAAATTAAGTAAACCGACAGACTGAAGAAACATTATTCAAATAAATTATGTATGAAATGTAGCATCATTAATATCCAAGTTAACAAAATCATAAAACAAGAGTCAAAATTATATAATCAGGTACTCAAAGGAATTATAAATGTAATTTTGAAATTTTACATTTGAATCTGATGATTATTTCAAGGTAAGTAAAATTGTATTAAGATATTATATCTCGCCAGATTTGCATATTGTTTTACTTAATCCTGTAGTACTAAATTCTGCAAATTTATTAATGATGGAGATTGATATCATTGGGCTTGTGATGTAATAAATGGTTGGGCATTAGCTAGTGAGAGAACTGGGAAGGACACTCTGCTTTCTTGAGGTTCAGTAAATTTCCTATATCTTCCTTAACTATGTATCCGCGTTTACTGAGGAACTGTTCTGTTTTCTTATCCTTCCTCTTTTGAACGCTTTAGATCTCCCTCGTCTACTTTAATAGTGATGGCGTCCGCACATTGTCTACTCTCCCCCATTGCAGTCACCAGGGGTCGCCTGCCTCCTCCAGAGGTTGAGGACATTTATTCTGTTATAGAACTTGATTCCTTCGCTCTCCTGTTCATGTGCAGGAAATCAATAAAGAAATTCTCCACTATCACGTTTACATGGCTCATCTGTGTCTGCTCCACACTTACCCTCGGCTTATCAGGGTTTTAATGATTTTGTACATCAAATAGCAAATGAATTGCTATGGTGTTTCTGATTTTCTCCAGTATTTTAACCTGCATTGATTTAAGCAAGGATTTTTATTGTTTTGGTTGTTTGCTGTAGGAATAAAAATATATCTTGTCTCTGAGATTTTAAGGTAATGGAAGTTATGACAACCCTTTTTCTTTTCAAATCTATTTACTAATTATTAATTAATTCTAATTTACTTACATCCACAAATTTTCTTTGAATTTTTTTTGTTACATGCTATGAGTTTTGATAAGATAAATTTTACTTTCGTTTATAAAGAGTGTTTAAAGAAAGGTTTTAAAATTTATTCTCTGAGTTAAATTTTAGTAAGTATTATAGAATTCCCATTGATATAAGGAAATTTTTGAAATTTATATTATAGTTTTGACTTTCATTTTTGTCTGAGATCATATTTGCATGATTTTTTATCTTTAAATTTAGTGCATTTTTCTTATATAAAATTCCATCTATGTTGCTGAAAGTTTGAGGAAAATGTGTGTTCTGAATTTTTGGATGTGATATTCGTATGTCAATTAAATCAACATGATTGATTGGGCTGTTTAGATAAACTATATTCTAATTGATTTTCTGCCTGCTTCATTTATTGGCAACTAACAGGGCATCTTAATTTTCATATTGCCATAGTGACTTTGTCTATTGTCCTTTAAGTTCCGTCAGTGTTTTCTTTGTGTGTTGAAATCTAATTAATGGCTTTATGAAAAAGCATAATTAAGTATTTTGAAGAATTGTACCCTTTTAATTAGCTTTCCTTCATCATAGCTTTCATTCCTGGTGATAACCCTTGTTTAAATCTGCTCTGTATGGAATTTAATAATGAAAACATCCCTTTACTTCTTACATTCCCAAATCATCATATATGAAGTGAAATTTTTGCAAACAGTACTGATTTGGATCTTGTTACTATCAATACCTGAACTATGAAAGACAGATTAATTTCCCACAGCTCTGGAGGCTGAGGTGTGCTGGCTCTACTGATCAGAATATCTCGTCCACATTAACTCAGTGTTTCCATTCTTTGGCAAAGGAATGCTTAGCTGGAAAGGCTTGGGGTAAGACATACCACCTCTCACAACTTCAGAGAAATCTGTAGAATCCATTTTCTTTGGGAGCAGGACATAGCTCTGGCTAGCATTCTGTCCATGTAGAACGACTTTGCATTTTTCTCTCCCAGAAATAAAAGGAACTTTTTGATATTTTTTGTTTTAAATTTACTAGGGTTCTTCAAAGAAGGACCAAAATGAAGACCTGGCTTTTTAAAAAAAAATGAAGAATATTGTGCAAAGGACTTGCTATATGGGTTGACTGATTGATTAATTGATTCATTAGCACTTTAATGATGTAAAGGGGTTGAATAGTCTAGGTCCAGAGCCAAATTATCTGTAGCTATCTTTAGCTCTCCAACAGCCCTTAACTGCTTGCTCCTGTATGTGACTTAATATCCATATGACTATTAGATAAATTGCTTGTAATACATACTGATTCCTAGATTCCATCAAATCTATGACTATCCTCAAATAACATACAAGGCCTCTGAAAGGTCTGTTCCCAATTTGCTCCACTGAGCATTCCTGAGGTCTACAATGCATTTGAAAGGTGTATTATTGGTTTCTGACTTTCTTTACACCATTACTATTAAAAAAATACTATGAAGTTGCTACCTCATTCACTGGGGGCAAACTAAGTTTGCATTCCCAGGTCATGGCTCCAGAAGAAACCATTGTCTTTTTCAGATGCCAGCTGCATTGGCAGGGACAGCAGCCTTCTGAAGTTGTAGGTCCTGGGTCTTTTCTTAATTCTAGTAGTTATGAAAATGCCAATCACCTGTCAACATTTCCCTTTAATACTGATTGACTGCTTCTGGTCCCAATAGGTTCTAATAGCTTTAGCTCTGGTTGAGTTTATCGATGCTATCTGTGAACCTATATGAATCTTTCAGTTGGCAGTTAGTCCTGTGATTCAGTTTTCCAAGGATCCATAGAAATTGTGATTTCAGGGTTTTTTTTCTCCACTCTTTCATATAAAAATGAGTATCAGACATTTTAACGTATTTGTGTATTGAAACTAAGATCTATGTTTTAATTGTAGCTTAGCAATCTTATTTCTAAGAACCTACTTTAATATATAAAATTAAATAAAATAATATTAGTGCAAATGTGTTCTTACCCATCTCAGATGAATTGCAGAATGTAGGAAGAAATCTATAACCCTGTATGTGCAAACACAAAAGCTGTACATTTCCAATTTCTTTCTTTCTTTCTTTCTTTCTTTCTTTCTTTCTTTCTTTCTTTCTTTCTTTTTTCTTTCTTTCTTCCTTCCTTTCTCTTTCTTTCTTTCTTTCTTTCTTTCTTTCTTTCTTTCTTTCTTAGTTTTTGAAACAGTCCTGGAATTTCCTATATATACAAGGCTGGCATATAAATCACAGAGATTCACCTAACTATGCCTCCAAATGCTGGGATTAAAGGTGTGTGCCCACATTTTCATCTGTCAGCCTCTTGTCCTAAACAGACCTTTCTGTGCCTTGGATTTCTGCTCGTAGAAGAAAACATTTAACTCAAGCAAAAGCAACCACTAGGTGCTATGTCAACACTAAGGGATAAATGTTTGGGAAAGGATAGCGCTACATTGGCTGCAGTGCATTCCCACAGGACAACTGTTTCCCTCAAAGCAGAGCAAGATTACTCTGAAATGCATTCCTTTAAGCAAGGGACCAAATTTGGCATCAACAGTTGTGGACCCTATTGAGGTTCTGTCATTTGCCTCCTGCTGTGATGGACTCAGAGACCCGAGGATTAATTCTGTAACAGGAGATTCAACCAAGCTGAAAACTCTGCAGCTTTTTTTTTTTTCTATTCAAATTTCTCCATATCAAGAAACATAAGAATTTTTCAAATTTTAAAGAGACACAGAAAAATAACAACTGGATGCAATCTATTATTTAGAAGGTTAAGGCTCAGGTGAGTTGTGCAGTGTAATTTTTTCGTAAAGACTTCTTCTCCAGTTAAGGTAAATCTAATACATTTATATGAGAAAACCATTGCTTTGCTCTTTTCCTTTTGTATTTTGTTTAGGCAATAAATTCAAATATAGATTAAAATTTCTTTCATCTTTATGGATATGCATGTCCTTACAGTAAGTTTATAATCTAAATATAAATGTTTGTACATTTTTCTGAATTGGACTTCTAATGTACATACGCATAAGACATAAGACATCCTAAGCCCTCTTATGTGGCCATAAACTCACAGAGATCCCTCTGCCTTTGTCTCCTGAGTCCTGGGAGTAAAGGTGTGAGCCACCACTCCCTGGCTGTTAGTGGCATAACTGTACACTCTGATCTCCGGGGAAGCTTTATTTGTTGAAACACAAACACAATATCACCACACAACAGCGGGAATAATGTTTAGTGTGTGTTAGGCCCAGAGAAGAATACTGAGAATTCTGTTAAAAATAGAATCCCTTTAAGGAATTTCATGAACCAAAAATAAATAAGATTTTGAAGGAGCAGAACAAACTCTATCTTCAAAAAGAACTCTATTTTAGACAGAACCTAACTAAGGAGGGTGATGCAGGCCAGCAAAGTCATAAACACTCCCAAGAAGTACCAGCCCTGGTCAAAGTGACCCACTAGGGTGTCCAAACAACATCTGCTTGCTTCAAATGTCTTTGTAGGTACCCAATGAACCATTCATTTGACTGTTTTGAATTCCCTATACCCCAACTAATGAATTCAAAAGATATATACTTTTACCCAATTCTGAAACACCAAGGTTTGTGCTACCCTGCCTTGTGGTTTTCCCCCTTGAAAATTCCCTTACCCTGAAGCCTCTTGGCCCCCATCCCCCACCCGCTGTGATGGCGTGTTTGATTGTGGTCAGAGTTAGCTAACTTGTAATCAATAAGCCCCAGCATGTTTTCATACGATGCTGGCTTTTTGGCGGTCTTGTTTGGGGCTCCCTTGATGCAGGCACAACAATTTAACTTTGATAAATACCTGAATTCTCATTAGGTACTAGTTATAATGGCAAACAACAACAAAACTACTTCTTAAAAGAGTTTAGCAAATTTATGTAATTGTGAATGGTTTGCATGAATTACTAAAAGTCTTTCAACCTTGATTTTATCATCTAACAACAAGACATGTTAAGAGCCATAAATATTGATAAAACAATGTAAAGAATCTTACTAAGTATAAAGGACTTTCATTATTAGAATTACGTTAAAATAAGAGGAAGACCAGCTGTAGACCAAACTTAGACCACCTCTTAATGTATACACCAGGAGCAAATGAGAAGACTGAGAAAAACAAAGGATGTGACTAAGTTCTTAACATCTGTCTCATCATCAGAAATAGGAGTCAAACTGTCAATAAGATTTAATTCAGTATTTTCATAATTTCAGAGAGAGGGGAAAGGATGGTACTTCTCCCACAAAAAAGTCTCACTGGAATTTCCATTATTTTCTGCTGCTTCTTTTTATTGTTGCTACTCCAATTACATCTGCTCCCAGCTGGATTTTCTAGGCCTATGGAAAGCAATGTATTTGGATACCCATGATTATTTATGGGTATTGCAATTAATACTTCCCACTTATTCCTTTCAGCTTATAGATGGTAAATCCCTTGTAAATATATCATCTTTGAGCTTGCCCCAAACTTATCTTCTCTAAATGATCATCTTTTAAATAAACCCTCCAAAGAACAATCCAGTTTCTAGTGTGCCAATCCAGTTTCTAGTGTGCCATCTGTTTAGTGTTGGAACCCTTTCTTAGACAGATGGATTCCATGGAAAAGGCATCCAATTTGAAGAAAGTACAAGGCTTAATGAGTTGAAGTTGGTACAGGAAGGACCATACATGAAACACAGCAGCAACCAGAATAAATGTGACTTGTTAGAAAATACTTTATGAACTAGACCCGTATGTGGTCAATACATAGAGAAAATTATAGTGACAATAATAATAAAAAAGATCGCCTTGTGGTATCACAAACTGGTATCTAAGTAATGAATGGTGAGATTAAAATCAACTTCTAAACCAATAAAGGAGCAGAAACTAGGTCAATTGTATTAGTTACTTTTATCACAGCTATGACAAACACCTGAGAAACAGGAGCTGGAAAGATGCCTCAGAGCTTAAGATGCTCTTAAGAAGACCTAGTTTTAGTTCCCAACACCGCAGTTACTAGGCAACTGCCTTCAGTCCTCTGCAGGCATTCGTACCATGTACAATGTACAAATACAAACAAGAAGACTAACAATAAATCAATGTAAATAAAAATAAATGGAAAACTCACAAAAGCAAATTAAATAAGAGAGGGTTTATTTTGCTTACAATTCATGGTACTGTATCATAGTTTGGAAGTCACCGATAGGGGCTTGAGGTTACTGGTTATCTTGTATATACAGTCAGAAAAGACAGATAGAGATTCATAGAGATAGAGACAGATAGAAATAGAGATGATAGATATACTTATGATAAAAATATAATATATAGAAGATAGATAGATAGATAGATAGATAGATAGATAGATAGATAGATAGATAGATAGATAGATAGATAGATAGATGAGAGAGAGAGACAGAGAGAGAGACAGAGAGACAGAGAGAGAGAGCTAGAGAGACAGAGAGAGAGAGCTAGAGAGACAGAGACGATTGCTCTCACCTTTTTGTTCAGTCCAGGTCCCTAGTCTTTGTAATAGCAATGCCTGCCCACCGTTAGGATGGATCCACCTACCTCAAATAGCTCAGTCTCCAATCTCTCACAGACATGGCCAGAGGCTTCTCTCCTAGTTGATCACAGATTCTGTCAAGTTGATATCATAGTAATCTCTACTGTTAGCAACAGGCTATCAATCAATGGGAACCCAAGGCATTTCTGACTGAGTGGCACACACAATTGTTTCTGGTAAAATCCAAATTTTATCCTGGCTTATGATTGTATTTATTCATTGTTTTGTGAGGGACACCCCATTATTCAGTCCCAATGAGGATAAGGGCTGAATGATAGATGTTATATACAATACTCTGTGGTGACAACTGGGTAATAACACTGATAGAATTCCAAGTGAGAGTTAAGAAGTGCTCATGTTAGAAATGATACGATCACGAAGACTGTACTGAAAATTGAGTGGGGCCTTCAGATGGGCAGGGAGGGAGCAGGTTCGAGACTCAAAATAAGTGCCTGGTACATTTCCGTCTCCCTGTAGTTATGCAAGGACAGATCTGCTGGTAGAGTACTCAGTTGAGAACATGCAAGTAATGGGCACAGTGACACCAAGCGGACATTACAACCGTCATTGAAGTGACGACCTGAACCTGATAAAATTCCCGGTAGCCCATCATTTTATCTGGCCTGCAATTTCCTGCCTCTTCACTTGGTCGTGATAAGGAACTTCACACACTGCACTAATGCTGCCAAATTCGCTCTCTTTTTGCTGATTCAGAAACGCAGAAAATGATTCCACTCTACCTGTGATGTGCTCGGAGAAACCATGCCCACTTTAGATCCATCTTTTCTCTGATATCCACAAAAGTCACTTTAAAGGTTAATAGCTAAGAGATAGAGACATATATTTGCAAAGAAAAGTACAAAACCCACCCCTGTTCAGTTTCTAAGGAATGCTTTGCTTGAATGAACTATTGTAATCTCAATATTTTAATCATTTAGTGTTTATCAATGTGGATAATGCCTTTACAGTAATGGCCATTGCACAGCATAAGTCTAAACTCAGTGCATAAAAGCTTTTCAAGCTAAACCTCCAAGTACCATATGAATAATTTATTAATGTGGTGGAGTCTTAAAATACCCCCAAGACATACTGAGAAGTAACTAAAGGTATGGCCCACTGTGGATTCGAGAAGCTATGTGCCAACATGACTGAAATGCTTTCTCCTTTGGATATTATTTATTAAACATCTGTTCCTCAGAAATAATATTTGATAAGATAAATAAGAATAAAATAACAAATATGGCCTTAGCAGAACATGAAGCCCTAAAACAAGAGGGAATTATGTAATTCTCTACAACAGAATTAAGAAAAAAGACGTGGGAAAGAAGATTGGAAATATCCCTGGTCGCCTCAGGTTTTACTGCCCTTATAGCGTCAGTCATGTTTCGAATGAATGAAGCACCAAATAATGTTTATTTTCTATGGCAAATGCTTTAACACCACTTATTAACTTATAACTATAAGAATTGGAGAAAAATGGGAATACTGCTATTCACATATGTTCATATTGTGGTACATAAATATAGGATACATGCACAGCATACCTGAGGAAAGAAAATTGAATGTATGTCTGTGTATTTTTTCAATCAATATTTGTAAATTGCTCTCAACTGGCAATGAAGAGAAAAATAGAGAAAATATTAAAATTCACAAGTTCACATGTGCGGCTGCATATACATGGAAAATAACACACACACACAAGACAAATAAATAATCAACAAATAGCTAAAAGGGAAGATGAAGGGGTGCTTATAAGGACTGAGTAAGAGTAACTGAGAAATGAATATAATCAAAGCACATTAATATACATGTATGTAATACCTTAACACGGAATCTGAGATACAGATCAGCTTGAATTTCAAAATCATGTGTGATTTATACTGTTATTTAAAAATCTCTGGAATTATTTTAAATCTCATAATACATCGTTTTATTTGTCAGAAGAATGTAAAATCCTGAACTGCTTTCCTCCTAGAGCTATTATGAGGGTTTACATTGTATTTACATTGAAATATAATGCAACACTATTTTGATAGACAGAGAGGGAGAGAAGAGAGAGAGAGAGAGAGAGAGAGAGAGAGAGAGAGAGAGAGAGAGAGAGAATATCTTCAAATGCTAAACACTATCAAACCCTGCTCCCACTGACCATTTTGTCTGATGAAATCACACGAAGGTAGTTAAACAGAAGTCTGTGAAATAGCACAAAGCAAGTGGATAAAAGGCATGTTATAAAAGGGTCTCAGATACGAAGAAGGGGTTTCCTGAATGTAACCTCAAGGTAGAAACACTCAGCACAAAAGGGTGACACCAGTCAGGAAATAAAGATAAATTTAGAACCAAAACAAGAACAGTTCCTTGGCCCCTGACTTCCACGTTTAGGAAACTCCCTGCAGGAACAGAGTAACTGTCACTAAAAGGAGCTCGTGGCAGATAACTGTGGGCCTTTGAGAGACCCTACTAAATATGGTGGGACTGATTCTGAAGCATTGAAAAATGACTAAGACGAAAAATTACATGATTGGCAGGATTGTTACTTTAGAATAACAGAATTATAAATGCTAGGATTCATTCTACCACCCTGCAGCTGACTTAGGTGATTAATTCAACTAATACGGATTTTCATAATTCAGAAGCATGTTTGCTAAGAGTGCAGAGGTAGCTGGATGGGAACGTTCATAGACAGAGTAAAAGGCAGAGTCAGGCTTTAGATAAGCTAGTGTCTGTCCCTGCTCTAATTTGCTTTCTGTAATGTGCATGCATCTGGAAAATATCCTCTGCACCAGTAGCCAGCATTTGGGAAGATTATTCTGGGCTTCATGTCAAACTATGCAGCGCATTATAAAATGCAAGCTACATGAATGTTTTTATTACTTATTATGTATTGACATAGGACACAGTAGTACTGAGATTTCTTCAATTTTTTTTTCTCTCTCTCTCTTTACCTCAGACCTGAGCTTGGAATGCTTTCTTGTAGTAATCTAAGTAAGTGTATACAGGTTTCAAGGCTACAGCCAATTTACTGATATTAGTGGTGTTATTGACTGATCTAACTGAAGGGCAGGCTTTGAGAAAAGCTGAGCCTATGTTAATAAATTAAAAAATAATTGTAAAGATCTAGGCGAATAATAAGTACCTAGTAGGAAATAACAATGATATAACAGAAATTTGGAACTAGGACCATGACAACCAGGTAAGAGTATTCAGTTAACTAATATAAAAATGGTCACAGCAATGAGATGTGGGATTCCCCTCTGTATGCTATGAATACCATTGGTTAATAAAGAAACTGTCTTGGGCCTGTGATAGGGTAGAGTAGAGCTAGGTGGGAAAACTAAACTGAATGCTGGGAGAAGGAAGGTGGGGTCAAGTGAAGCTATGGAGCCAGCACCAGAGACAGATGCAAGCCATCAGCCTGAACCTTGCTGGTAGGTCACAAGCCTCATGTTAAAGTATAAAATAATGGAAATGTGTTCATTCTAGAGATAAGAGTAGGCTAGAAATATGTATAAGCTAATGATCAAGCGGTGTTGTAATTAATATAGTTTTGTGTGATTATTTCGGGTCTAAGTGGCCAGGAACATACAAGCGGCCTCCTATAACAGCCATGCCTTTCTTCATACCTTGCCTCCAGCACAGTTTCTGACTCAGAAAAAAAAATCCACTCTCCACTGACAATGAGAAAGTTGCTATTGATCTAAACAAGGGCTTCTGAAGAGTTATAGGCAGCACAATACAGAACTCCACACATAAATCCCAGATAGTTCTTTTCTTCTCCAGTAGAAATTTCATACATGTTTAAACTATGTCAGGGGTTCCCTAAGAAGTTCTAGACAGGCTTCCTCTGCTCAGAGCCATCCTTAATATTGGCCATCCTCTACAGTGCTGATATAATTTTAGACTTTTCTCTAACTGATGCCATAGGCCGACACGATCGTTCACTGATTTATCACCAATGCATAATTTTGGCACACATTCTCATGAGTTTATCCCAGGCTTTGCCCTTTAGGTGATGAGATGGCTAGTTGTACTAATTCTGTTTATTTATTTTTCAAATATTCTCTCTTTGTGAATCATCTTCTAATCTTTTTTCTATATGGCTAGATGTACTAATTCTATTCATTTATTCTTCAAATATCTATCTTTGTGAAGCATCTTCTAATCTTTTTCTAGATGTTCATCTCTAATTTAAAGCTCTGTCACGCACAAAAAATAGTTTCTCAGGTAATAGCACAAGGATGTTCAGGGAACACAACACTTTCAGGTTCTTCTGTTATTATATTCAAAGCCCTTATTATATATATTATATAATATATATCATATATGAACATAAGCATATATATTAACTACTTTGAAAAATTATCTGCTTCTTGTTTGTATTGGAAATGTCCTAATATTTCAGTTTCTTTTGCTTAGTTTTAAAAAAGTAAGTCCAGGTTTGGTGAACAGGAGACTCATGATTGATTAGTGATGTCTGCTACCAGTTTTGGCTTTGTAGGAGCCTAGGCAGTTTGGATGCTCACCTTACTAGACCTGGAAGGAGATGGGAGGTCCTTGGACTTCCCACAAGGCAGGGAACCCGGACTGCTCTTCGGGCTGATGAGGGAGGGGGACTTGATTGGGAGAGGGGGAGGGATATGGGAGGGGGTAGAGGGGAGGAGGCAGAAATTTTAAATAAACAAATAAATAAATAAATAAGATTTGGTATGAAAATAGAGATCAAAAAGCCAACTATTTATGTCACTAACTAGAATAATGAAACAATCGCTTGTGCAGTGAGACCCTCAAGGTAGATAACCAGTAAAGAATTAGTGGGGGAGAAACTCTTCACTGGACTCCTTGATAATACTAATTTCCGTTCATTCCCTTACCTTTTTATTTTAAGGCTGTGAAGTGAGCTGTTACAAACACTGATCCTTAAGGTGTCTTTTATTTTTAACCCAAATTTAATGTTTTATCCTAATCCTTTCATTCAGTGGCAAGATATATTGATGATCATTTACTTTTCTTCCTAAAAGCCATACTGTTAGCTTCCTAATAATTCTAGAAATAGGTCAAAATCATCCTAAATTGAAATTACCTCACCTCTTTGTATTGTAGCACATGAAGGACTATCTAAGATTCATGATTATGCTCCCACTCACAGCCTTGCTAGGTTAGAACTCTGCTAAGCTTGAGGAAAGGAATAAGCACACATTTGAAAAATATAAGGAACTTGGAGAGTTCACTTTATACAAACTATAACTTCAATTTTCCAGGTGTTTGTGGAAAGAAAGACATAGCTTACAAGAAACAATAAGAAACAAATATTTAGTAGATTTTTAATGATCTGTGTGTCTGTGTGTAGGTTTTTGTACATGAATGTAGGTGCTTGTGATTATCTGAATGAGGGAGAGTCCCGGAGCTACACTTAAGGGTAGTTGTGAGCTGTCCATTTGTATGTGCTGGAACTAAATTGGGACCCTCTTAAAAAGTCTTACATGATTTTACCACTGATCCATTTCTCTAGTCCCTAGTACTTTTTAATCTTAAATCACAGTAACTTTAGTAAGAGATGAAAGAGAGGTCTGAATCACCATTCAGTTAATTGTCTAATTAAATAGACATGAAATTTTAATCAGATTCAATTCACTAGAAAACTACTACAGTTGTATGCTAAGTATTGTAAAAAGCTATTCAGGCTATAACAGTGAGCTGTTACTTCATTCATGTATGCTACAACTGTAAAGTTCTTACAAATCAATGGTAACATTCAGGAAGATCTAGAAACTGTGGCAGTTGACAGAGTAAACTTCTAATTTGTTTTGGATTTTCTGATTTGGTACTTTTTGTCTGATCCACATACTTCGTTAAAATTAAGTGTCATTTAAATATAATAAAATGCTCCTATCAAAAATACAAAATCCACTGAATACTGAAAAGCATATTTGTTCATATATCCAACAGACTAAGTATAGGCTGTCATTGCCTTTGTTCCCTTATACCCTCTACATTGGAAATGCCCTACAAAGGCTGGTATTCGATCATGGTATTATTGGGCAGTAGAACAATTAGGAATTGAGACCTGGTGAGGAAGTTAAATTATTGGGAACCTGACTTTGAAGTATAGACTGAGACCATGGTTTTTCCATTTCCTCCTTTGCATTTACCTTCCATGAGGTAAGCTACATCTTTTTCTTGTTCTTTTTAAATCTTTTGCTATTTACTCTTCTCTCATATTTTACATCTCAACTGAATTTTCCCCTCCCTTCTCTCCTCCCAATTTCTCCTCAACCTTTCTCCTCCCTTCCCACATCCACTCCTCTTCCTTTTCCCTTCAGAAAAGAGCAGACCTCCAGGGGATATCAACCAAACACGGCATATGCAACTCCCCTTATATCAAGGCTAGACAAGGCAACACAGTAGAAGTAAAAGAGTCTCAAAAGGAAGCAAAATAGTCAGAGACAGTCCCCACTCCCCCTATTAGGAGTCCCAGAAGAAGACAAAGATGAACAACCATAACATATATTCAGAGGACCAAGGTCAGATCCATGCAGGCTCCCTATTCATTGGTTCCAAGAAGGGCTGTGAAAACTCGGCAGCAGAGCCATGTGCTCTGGGGTGAAACTGTGTATTTCCAATATGTTCAACAGCTCACTTTTAATTACAATAAGGCCTTTTGAAGAAGGACTATGATAATTTTATGAAGAAAAATAAAGTCAGATTTTATGCAGTTTAAATAAAAGAAAATAAAATATTCAGTAATAAAACCAGAGTTTATTCCTGTCTCAGTGCTTGTTGTTCCGAGCTGCCCAGACATGAATATATTAGTTATAACACTGCTTGATCTATTCGCTCAGGATTCTTATTACCTAACTCTTACAGCTTAAATTAACCTATTTTGACTAATCAGTGTATCACCAGAAGACCGAGGCCTTCAGGTAATTTTCTGATGTTCCAGTATCTGATGGTGAAAGTTACAAAATAATCCCACACTAGTTCAAAATTATATATAATAAAGGATTATTTATTTAGGGGAGACTTACAGATCACTGTTCTAGATCATAGTCCTCTGCATGAATGGGGAACAGGAACAGGGTCCAGCAGCTGGAAGCAAGAGAGTGAATGCAGGTTTTACAGCTGCATTTATAGTATAAAGGACCATGCCCAAGTGAGCTGATATAAAGGCTGTTTGCTGAAGGAGCACAAGGAGCTCCCACAGCAGGCTTCTTTCTCCTTTGGCAGCTACATGGCATCTCCCTGACTCTTTCTACTCTCTCTTCATATCTCTTTCAGCCTGGCTATATTCTTCCCTACCATAGACCAAAGCAGTTTTATTCATTAACTAATAAAACAACACATATACAGAAGTACACCCCCATATCACAGTGCCCTACTATTTGGATCAAAAGTTCTGAATGTGTTCTTCATGAGGATACTTAAGAGGTATTACCTTAAAATCATTCTGGGCTGTTTTGAAAATGGATGGATTATTTGTATCATCAAATGTCAGCCATTTATGACAAATACATTGAGCTCCTTTTGTCTTTGGACTTTACTTACTTGTTGGAATATTATTACAACATCATCATCTTCTATCATGTAAATTATGGACAAAGTGACTCCTTTTCTCAGTGTCTTACCACTGTCTGATGCGCTAAACAGCTATGTGCCTGCTATGTCAGCTCGAAAAAACTGGGAGTGGATATCTTCTGTAGAATTCTCATTTATCTCAGAAAACTGGTACTTTCCCAATGCCCATCTCTAAACCATGCTTACACATTTTGAATCTATGACATATGTACACATTTAAGGGGTGCACTAGTAGTTGTTTGAAAACATAAACACAGATAGATAGGACAATCAGATTTGTGAACTCTATTGATTCTTTTCTGGTCTGAACATTTTTGTCCTGGGTGAAGGTTTTTAAGGAAATGTATATAAAGACAGTCTGTGATGCTGGATCACCTGGGCTACTTGCTTTATCATCATTGGTGTCTGGTCCTTTTGGTCTGAGAACATACAAATTTTTTAAAGATAACAATTATAACATTAATATAAGTATGGAATATGCAGTGTGCACAAATCAGCCTAAAGGTGGTTTTCGTTGTACATATGAGCAGGTAAAAGGAATCTGTTAACTTGATAATTACATTTGGACTGCATAACCAAGCTGTAATATAAATCTCCATCTATGCCCTGTGAAATGATGGCATGCGATAAAAAGTCATAAGGATTCTGCAGCCAACACGATTTGTCATGTCTCATTTAGTCTCATTGTTGTTCCCATAGAGAGGGGTCGGCATAAATGTCACCAGTCCCATAAACACATATCTGTAGTCAAAATTTTCAGGAGATCTTCCCCAGTCAAATTTAATCTTTATTAATTTGAAGGAATTCATATCTTTTCATTTTCAATGGAAATAAAGATATAACGTCTCTCCCAATGCAAGACATTTCCTGACTTCCATTCTAAACTTAAAATACACTTAAAATATATAAAATGATTTAATTCACAGTATTTTAACCACAATCCAATGTCTCTCAGTAGCTTTTTGCTTTTGCTCATTATCATTTAAAATATTTAAAGTTAATAAAGCACTCTATAGGGTCTATACACCTTGTATTACATTATTTCCTATCCTTATGTGGGTGATTACTTGTTTATTACTTTGCTTTCTTCTGAAACACTTTGCATTATTATTTTCAAACTATATTATTATTATTAACATTATTATTATTAATTACTGTCTATACCTATTTTCACTTCTTTCTTCAGCACCTAAGTACATTTTCAAGGATACTGTGCCTGTTCATAGGTTTTCTCTGTCTGGACCTACCTTGCCATGTGCCTGCAGTAGGAGGCAAGCTTTAAATAGCCATGCTACCCACCATGAACATCCCAACAGGAAGGAACAGTAGGACTCAGCAAGAACTCATAAGCTTGGCAGACAGACTGTGGCATCTGAGTACCTTGGTTCTGGGAAAAGTTTCTTTTTGTCCTTCTGTAAGTCTAATGACTTCTTTTGTGGCTCTGTGTAGCACATGCCACTGGCAGCCAGCTCCAACCCCCTCAGGTTTGTCCAGCAACCTACCCCACTGATTCTGGACTGCAGCCACAGTTTGTCCTTGCATGAGAGCTGAGCCTCACACCCATTGGCACTGGCTGGGGAATCACACCCACCTGCTTCAATCTTGGGAAGGTGTTGGGCAGCAGATATTTCTACTTAACGTCCCGCAAAGTGGAATGCTAGCTGCTTCAGGTCCCATTCAAATGCTGGGATGCAGAGCAGGCCTCTTCAAAGAACCAGGCCTCTGTACTCAGCAAGCATGGGATCTGCCTGACATAAATGAATGCTCAGAAACTACGTCTGGCTCCATGCCTAGAACCTTTCTCAGATTACTCAGGCCCTATGTTTGAATAAATGCATTGCATGTTGGTCACCAAATGTAACAAGTCTTTCTTTAGACTGCCAGTTCCCAAATAATGACATGGAGACTTTTTATTAATTATGAAAGCTTGACCTTAGCTTAGGCTTCATCCTTACTAGCTCTTAAAACTTAAATTAACCCAGTTATATTAATAATCTATGTTCTGCCACATGGCTCATTATCTCTTCTCATGACTTCCTCCATGCCTGACTAACAAATCCCTACTTCATATGCTTTCCCAGCGTTCCTACCTCTATGCAGAAGGCTTATCCTCTTTCTGCCTAGCTATTGGCTGCCCAACCCTCTAATAAATCAGTCGGAAGGTGTCTTAGACAGGTGAAATAAAAAGGAGACATGGAGGCATCTTCACACAGTATACAAATATATATATATATTATATATATATATATATATATATATATATATTCCTAGAAATATGTATTTTTGTTGTATTTCAAACAACAAAGAATGATTCTACAAAATAAACCATATATATATCAATATCCAATCCGATTACATTCTCTTCCTAGAAGCATTTATTACTTAATTTATAATATCCTAGGATACTAAATTCTAGATAGCCCTAAAAATGAGTGATAATAGGGTATAGTCAAAAGCATTCCAAACTGGGGTGCCATCTTCTGTAACAAATGTCTTAATTATGGAGGCAAGGATGGGGAAGCATAAGGTTCAAAGATAAGACATAGTCCCTAAAAGTACCACTGATTTAGTAAGCCAACTTTCACTTGACAAGAGGTCAATGCTTAATAAACACTGACTCAGGTTTATATCCACTTAGAGTGTGTTAATGGATCCCTTGGTACAGCAGAACGCCAGTAGTTCAATGAGACTAAATCTGCAATATCAGCTAATTTGCATCATTTTCTGTTTAGCTTGGAGATGAACTTACATAAATGAATAAAACCATAGCTCTTGAGATTTTGTTCTATTAGATTAGCGATAATAAAAATAAATATCAAAAATCAGTATTTTAAAGGATTTTAATTAGTTTTTGAGTAATTACAATATGTTGCATTTTTAAGTATTTTAGTATTTAAAACACTTTGATAAATTTGATATAATTTCATTGATATTTTTTCAGATTATATGAATTTGGGGTCCAAGGTATGAATGTTTTGATTTATTTAACTATTTATTCTAATTCTATGCTCACATTGTTCACTTCATGAAAAATCTTACCAAAAAGAATTGTTACATAACTAACCCATACAGGAGAATATCTTACCTAAGTTCACAGCTCCTTAAATATCTATGTTTCTACTCTTGTTAGTTATATTCATAATAAACTTATGTATAAGAAGTATTCCGACACAGATTACCTTTTCTGATTCATTTCATCTCTGGCTATTGAGACAGCTAGAATGACAGAGTATAATGCAGCTTACAGCTAAGAAATCAGATTTGTGAAAATAAGAATTTTCCTCACTCCATCCTTTAAGGGATTTTTTAAATTAGAAGCCAACAATTATTTATATGAATTGACAATGCCATTACTGAGCCTAAATTTTCTTTCCTGGCTAGCGTAGAAGGCACAACAACATACATGTTGCTTTCAACCACAATTTTATACTGTATTTTTTCAGTTAGATATCACAACAAAAGGAGACAAAATATCCTTATGTTGTAGATATAGAATGAAATAATAAATGTAATATGCTTTCTCATTCAAGTTTTTTTTTAGATTATCTGTCTGGAATTTTCTAGTCAAAATAATCAAACTATAAGTTTTACAAAATTCATCTTGAATTTTTCAACTGAAGAGTAAACAATAATATGAAATCTATTGTACAAAAGCTATGGAGGGAGCATTTAAGAAGAAATACAGAAATACATCACTCTAAGTTGCTTAGAAATTGTCATTTTTTTCTCTTATATAATATTGATAAATGGGGCATTGAATAAGAAATTAAACATAGTTTAAAACAAGTTTATTTATATACACACATGCATAGTAAAGGTTGGCAAGTTTTGCTTGAAGTATTTAACAATTATTGACCATATCCATGTGTTTTAAATTCCGTGTGATAGAAGTCTGTTTAAAACTATTCATTTTTTAATTTTGAAATAAAGATTTCACTGGCTCCCCAATGTTGGGTTGTTCTGTTTATGACAATTTCAGAAAAGTACAGTTCACCTTTATAGCCAGTGAACCTTGGGATGTAACAGAAAAAGAAAAGAGCTACAGAAAACATTGAATTAGAATATTTCGTCTTTCCCAATGACAATAATGACCGGAAGGCTAGAGCTATATAGCAGAGTATAGACAGACAACCAATGGACATTGTTGCTTGATGATAACTTCTCTTACACAAAAATTTCTCCTGTTTTCTTAAGATCCAGATCAAAAACATTGTATTTCCACAGCACAGACAATATAAATTTTCACAATATCTTTCCCAATTCACTACACTTGATTCTGTTCAAAAATAGGTAGCACTTGTTAAGTCAGAGGCTCAACAGTGAATTCACCAGTCACTGGGTTCTTGGGTTCTTTTTGTTAAATTTATTTAGTTAGTTAGTTAATTAGTTATGTAACATAGCAACCACAGTTTCCCCTCTCTCTTCTCCTCCTGTTTCCTCCCCCAACCTCCCCTTCTACCCCTTCCCGCATCCACTCCTCCTATGTCTCCATTCAGAAGGTGTAAGACCTTCCATGTCATGGTATATCAAGCTGAGGCAGGACCAAGCTCTTCCTCCTTGCTCCATGTCTGGGCAAGGCATCCCACCATAAGGAATAGGTTTCAAAGAGCCAGCTCATGCATCAGGGACAGGTCTTGGTACCACTGTCAGGGGTCCCAGAAACAGAACAAGCTACACAACTGTCACCCAGACACAGAGGGTCTAGCTGTAATTGATTGGATACATTTGTGGGAAGGATAGGAGGCCAAAAAGCTGCTGAAGGTCACAAGTGTCCTGGGACTGCAAAGATTTGCTGTGTGAAGAGTTGGTGCTAGAGAGGTGGGGTATCGGCGAGCTTTAATTGGATTTTTATCCAATTAAAGTGAGAAGTTATCTATTTCTTAATAAATGGGAGATTGCCAATTATAAAGCTATATTCTACACTCAGTAACCTAAATAGGATATTAATCAAATAATAAGTAGTAAAGAAAAACTTGAAATTCGTTAAGTATGAATTGTTTGTGTCCTGCCACAACTACCTTCCAAAAAAATGGTGTTTAATCTGTTATTCATTAAAAGTGTTTTTGTAATTTTTATTCTTTAAAAAGCAGATGGGTTAATATAGATCATATAAATCAATTATATACATTCATTTGAATAGCATCATGCACGCTATAATTTTTATTTGCAGCTTTATCATAAAATAGTCTTTAAAAACACTGAAGAATTATAATAATAAAATGATCTTGCAAATTGTCTAGGCCATGCGTATTCTCTCTGGAAGTCTATCCTGAGGGGCAGGGGGAAAATACCCCATCTAGAAAAGGAGCTATGAAAATTAATATAATTTCAACAATCCTGAAACTGCATACAACACCCAGAAACTGTGATTCCCAGTGGGAAGCATGGTGTGATACAATTAGCATGCATGACTTTCTGCTTCAGAACAAGCAAAATTCAAATTCCTTCTTAAGACCACTGTCCTTCTTAAGACCATATATGTCATGGCTTGTGAAAATCCAATGACCTGTAAGCCACTGTCTTTCTAGTGACATATCTTATGATGGTATTAAGAAATTAATTGTGATTCTCAATAAATCTTAAACTTCTCCTGAATCTGTAATCTCTTTTTGTAGACTATTATTTATTACCGTTTTAGTGACTAACAACAGGGCTGTTATAACATAGGAGCTACTTAGGATTTTCAGGAGAGCCAAGCATGTGCTCTACCACTGAGTATATTCCCAGGGCCCAAAAGAAAGTGTTTAAGGTTACATTACCTATGCCACTACCTAAAATAAGGCTTAAAAGAGGGATTTTGAGCAAAATTTGAGACATTTTCTGAACTACTAGAGTGAAGAAACTTCCAACTGGACAGGATGTTGGAGGCTTATTTAAAAAGTAGTGAATAATTAAGTACAAAGCCCTCTGCCCATGTAAAATCATGTTCTTAGGCACCCTCCATCCTAAGAGATGGTTCTGACTTTCAATACAGCAGCCAATGAGCTGAGCACAGCAACCTGTCTGCTAATCACACAGTATCTGTTACTCCTTTTTCACCAGTGAGAATACAGGCTCAGACAGGGCTGTTCCTCACAGCTACAAAAGGCAAGAAAGCATTGAAGCTCGATTTTCTGATTCTAAGGTCAATAGAATTTCCAGTGTGATTTAACTCTATGCATCAAGCTGCTTCCCCTTTCTTTCTAATTTTGCTGATGAAGCTGGAATTTTCCCCATCTTAATGACGAATTATGTGCCCTTTCACATAGGAAGGGAGGAGCAGTTAGGATAAAGGAACACTAGCCCTGTGCGTTCGGTCTGCCTTCTCTGCCAGAAGTCTGTAAGTCACTGATCTATGTGCCAGAGGATTCTTCTTGTCCGTCTAGAATCCACGGTGCTCTCCAGATTCAAATGCCACAGAATGGCACATTTGATGGCCTTTGTCAACCGACCTTGTTTTTAGGAACATAATTGTATACTTCAAGTAAAGCGTGATGGTTGGAGACCTCATAATTTAGTTTCTATCAAGGAAATTCTGCCCCAAATGGTAAAACATGCCTGATTTAAATGAATATCACCAAAAATGATGACTTTACACTTTTCAAGAAAAAAACCCAACAGCTTTTGTGTGTTTCCAGAGACCTTAAGAGAGGCTAACAGATTTATGTTCTCATTACTGCCTGAAGCAATAACCCTTCCAATAGGTAATTTTTATACTCTGGGACCACAAAACATGTAGGAATAAAGGCTCTGGAATGAGGTAGCTGGCTGTCAGGATTTCCGAATGCAGCAGTTGATAAAGCAGTAGGTTTCCACAGAGAGATGAGGCTCTCTCCTCTTTGGTTTTCCACATCAGACACACATCTCTGAAGTCGTGAAATGTCAGTCATAAAAAAATTGGTAAATTGATCCAAGTCTCTAATACCACATCCAGTGAGCATTTTGATACTACTAGATAATGCTTTGATTTTAATAACATATAAGATTTAATGATAATGTATAATAGTAGTACTAATCCATATTTAATTAATGATAATTATCAGCTATTTAACTCCCACTCATGATTTAGGCAGGACCCCATAGGCCATTGGTGAAATGGTAGGAAATGTGTTTTCTAACCAGTGTATGTTTTTAAGTTCATTAACTGGCCCTAAGAAGAGGGCATTTTGGGACTGAGGTAAATTAAAGGCTTCAGAATGGACTGGTGTTTCCAGCAGGACATTATATCACAAGCAACACTAATGTGAGCATTTATCAACAGATCTCAATGCATGTTTCCACTCACTTTTGGAAGCAAAACCCAAACTAAAATGCTGATATTATCTATCATAAAGTCAATTGCTAAAATTAATTCCCAGATAGACACACGTGAAATTTCGTCACTGTAATCTAATTACGTCAACAGGAGCCGAACCAATGACACACCATTACTCACAATCTTGAGGTTAAAAATATTCAGCTATGTAAATAATGCAAATATACAAGTAATTATACAAGCATTCTTCCAAATCAGAGAATTCCATTTTACATATGAAGCAGTTACCTTTTTGTGTGAACTCAATCTGTATGGCCGATAGTATCTGAATTTCTTTTTCAAAAAGTGGCATGTGTTGATAGCATTAAAATTATCCAAATTTATTGAAATTTATTTAACTTTAATTTTCTCAAATCCGGGATTGGGATAGTCACAATGGTTGTGTGGAATTCTGAAGGAAAACAAACAAAAAACTGGAGAGCTTCTAATTGGCCTAATTCGCAAGAACTAAAAGCAGTCATGTTTTTATAAAAATATGTAAATATTCTCATTATCACATGAAAGAAAATTTATGTTTATAGGAAGAATCCTGATTATAATAACCACTTAAGTTCAGAGGAAACCTAATAAATGAATGTCTTTTCTAAAAACATAAATATAAATCTTTTAATCCCAATATGAAATAAGTTACTGAAAAATACTATTATTGCACATTAGGTTTGAGTCGAAGTTTTTTTTAAAGGTCCTGATTGCATTTATTGTTTTGGAAAATGCAAAAGTCTTTATTGCTGAAAGGTAAGTGGTTAAAAATTAAAGGGAAAGTTTCCTGTTTACATGTTTATATCGCTTTCTTATTTCTGTTCTCTTTATGATATAAAAATCTGTATTTTCTTGTTGTTGGCTTTTATTGCCAAAAATCTATTTTTTTTATTTTAAATTTTGTATTTATTTTAAGTACCAAGCACAGTTTCCCTTTCCTTTCATCCTCCCCCTAATCCCCATCTCCTCCATCCTCCCCCTCTCTGCTCCTCAGAAAGAGCAAGGCCTCCCATGGGGAGTCAACAAAGCCTGGGACATCTAGTTGAGACAGGACCAAGCCCCTTCTCCCTGCATCAAGGCTGAGCAAAGCACCCACTTAGGATACGGGTTTCAAATGTCAACTCATACACCAGGAGTAGATCCTGGTCCTACTGTCAGCGGCCCCACAAAGACCAAGCCACACAAGTGTCACCTATGTGCAGAAGACCTAGTTAGATCTCACGCAGGCTCCCTATCTGTTGGTCTAGAGTCCCTTAGCTCCCAAGAACTCGGGTCAGCTGTCTCTGTTGATTTTCCCATCATGATCCTGATCCACCTTGCTCAGCTCATACAATCCCTCCTCTTTCCCTTTGACTGGACTCCTGGAGCTCAGTCCAGTGCTTGGCTGTGGATCTCTGTACCTGCCTGCTTCCATCAGTCACTGGATGAATGTTCTATGATGACAATTAGGGTAGTCACCAATCTGATTACAGAAGAAAGCCAGATCAGGCACCATCTCTACTATATCTTGGAGTCTTAGCTGGAGGTAATCAAAATCCACCTCCCCAGAGATAGACACAGATCATCTTTTGCCACAGCACGTATGTAATGATGACTTTAAGCTTATGCTTCCAAGATAAAAAATAAACTAACAAAGTAAATGCTATTATTTCTTCAGCAGCAAAATGTCCCCTAGGTCTCATATCGTCACTGATGCTATTTTATCCTCCATGGCACATTTTAATAGATCCAAAAATATTTCGCGCACATACTTCATTACCAACTTTCCTGAGAAAGTAAGACACCCATAAATCCTCACACAAATTATTTTGACCTTTTGCTAACTAATGGTTGTTTAAATGCTGTGTTTTACAGTACAGGGAGCACAATCTGATAATAAAATAGTTAGTAAAACATATCATTACTAAATGATTTTTAAAATGTAATAATATTTATACAGATCTCTGCTCCCTGCAGGGAAGGACCACACAGCTCCAGCTGCTTCCACATGTCACAATGTAATATTCACTGACATTTCCCCACATTGCTTATGGAAACGGACAACTGCCAACCTGGCCGTTATATGACTCAAACACCATGACTATGCCAGCTGTGTGGCCCTCACTTGCAGCACCACAAACACTGCTAACTGCTGAGATCCTAGGAAGCTTGCTTTTCTGATGTCTCACTTCTAGTAAAATGCATTTTTTTGACAGGCATATCATACCCTATAATGAGAAAGGTAGGAAAGAAATACAAGCTTTTTGGTTATCATTTCAATCTATTGCTGCATTGAGAACACTGGTTTTCTACCATTAACCTAATATACTGTTTGTGAACATATGGTAGAATTCTGTTTTAGAGTTCAAGACTAAGTCTATCCTGGGTTCTTATAATGTAATCCTCAAAGTGATGTTTCTCTAAAATTAATAAAGCATGTAAGGGAGATTTTATGTGAACATGACAAGAGTAAGGTGCATACATGGAACTCCCCAGGAACCTACAACTTATCACCCACCCTAAATGTTATTATTCTATCTTTCACAGTGCTTTTATTTGTGTTAAACTCCTAGGAACCACAGCTTAATTTTCCCTAATAGATCATAACTAATTTTGTGGACTATGGAGTCAGACATTTTGAATCTGAATTCCAGCTTCCATTACCTTCTTGCTGGGTAATATTGGTCAAAAGAGTCTAGAGACTCCTAGCTCCTCCAATAACATGTGGTTACTACAGAGAAAGGCAGTGTTTATCCTAAACTTTGCTACGCAGATTGAATAAGCTAAGCAAAGTGAGAAAAGCCAACACTCAAAACCTGTTCCCTGTTCTCATTTCCACAGACTGTGGAGAAGACCCATTCATGTCCTTTTCCTCCATGACAATAAATGCACTCCAAGATCAGCAACAGTCTAAGTAACAGATGGAACAGTAACATGTAGCAAAACAGAAATTTCATGCACAGGCAGTGAGCTCTGCTTCTTCCATGGGATGCAAACTATTGTATTATCATGGGAAAATAAATCATCTGTATTGTGGTGAGAGGTATAACGACAGTGTATGTTCAAATCACTCTGCAAAACCTTGTGCATGTCCAGTTTCCAATCAATCCTTAATAAATGAGAAAGATGTTCTGTCTTCCCATATTCCAACTGGGTGATATTTGATAAGCTGTTTGTTTTCTGTCTACATCTAAAGTTTCTTTCCTCTTAATTATTGGGTCCATGAAAAATGTTTTAGAATAGGAAGAGAAAAAAGAAGGTAATAACTATTTCCTTCTATTTATTTACATACCATATGAGCTTTACAGTGTAGAAGCTCCTCAATGAATGATTGCAAGCTAACATCAGAGATGCTTTTCAAAATTTCCTGTCTTGAATACTGTTTTAATCTTGGGATAAAGTAATCTTGCCTGTTTCATGATGTGGGAGTGTCATATATCAATCTGTTGATTTCATTGGTTAAGCAATAAAGAAACTGCTTGGCCCTCATAGGTTAAAACATAGGTGGGAAGAGTAAACAGAACAGAATGCTGGGAGGAAGAGGAAGTGAGTTCAGACTCGACAGCTCTGCTCTCTGGAGCAGAGACGCCATGCTCCTCTCTCCTGGGCAGACGCACGCGATGAAGTAAGCCGCCAGGTCAGACATGCTGAATCTTTCCCGGTAAGACCTGGGCTACACAGATTATTAGAGGTGGGTTGATCTGGATATCAGAATTAGCCAGTAAGGGCTAGAGCTAAAGGGCCAAGCAGTGTTTAAATGAGTACAATTTGTGTGTTGTTATTTCGGGGCATAAGCTAGCCAGGTAGCCAGGGTGCTGGGGACGCTCCTATTACAACAGTTTCATGTTGCTTTTATCCTAGATAGCACAAAACTTGCAAACATTCCCATAACTGAAATTTATAAACTAATGGCTCAAGTTCTTCAAGAACAGTAACACTGGTTCTTAAAATTAAGTGTGGCCCAATAAGAAGAGAGCTCTGGTATCTAAAAGGAGCTACACTCTATGAGCAGTGATATAGGCAGCAGCCCTACCTCACCATTATCTTTCCATCTTCATGGTTGGGATATGCAAGTTGACTTCAGTTAATTCTGCACCTCACACCTCTCTTAAATGTCTGTGTTTGGTAAAGGGAAGTGAAGAGTACAGGCATTCATATTAAGATAAAGATGTCTTCTTTTTCAAGTGCACTTTGGGAACTCAGGCTCAGCAAGGGTAAAATGCTTAGCTGGAGAAACATGCAAACACTTCATTATGCTAATGTGCAAGGGGAGTCTTCAATAAGGAGGTGGAATTTGCAGCATTTGCCAAACTTGTCTGATTATAGGAAATTCTATATGCACAATATGATATGAAATACACCCTGAAAAATCCTCAGCTAAATAAGAGAAAAGTAAGTGCTTAGGTCAAAGTGTCTGTAGTATTTATGTCATGTTAAGAAAACATATACCTAAATTTTCTCCCAGTCTCTTAGGACTCTGTTTCTCTCAAAGTTAAATGTAGACATTTTTTTTTAGTTAATAATGATGCTTTTCACATTTACATTTTGTTTCCAGATAGAATATACATAGGTGATAGATTTATGTGCATGTATGCAGGTAGGTGTTATTTGTATATTTATATGTTATGTGTGTGTGTAATTATAAGAAACTTAGAAGAAAAAAAGGGTTACCATACTCTGAATGTTTGTTTACTTCCAAATGCCTTATCCAAACTCTAAATCTATCATGATGACATTTGTAGATGGAATCTTTAAGAGGTGACAGTTATGTAATCAGAATACAAATCTCACTTACTAGATTAGTGTCCATATAAGAAGTAACCACAGGCTAGCTAGTGATCGTTACTTTATAATTTTATATCATGTATTATTATTGTCTCTGTGTGAGAGAGTGTAGTGTGCAAAAAAGAAAGAAACAGTACATTGTTTGGTCAGAAGATAAATTTCAGGAGTTGGTTCTGTCCTTCCCCTGTACATGGATTTTAGGGATCAAGCTTCTATGACTGGGCTTACCAGACAGTACTTCTACCTACTGAGCTATCTTACCTACTGTCCTAATTACCTTTAATTTCCAACTTGACCCATCCTATATTTATCTAATAGGAGACTCAGAGATCAGATTGACTTATGGGCATGTATTTGGGAGATTGTTTTTATTCGAGGTTAAAGCAGAAGAATACAATCTACTGTAGTTTCTAGGCAAGTGGTTCTGGTCTGAAAGGGTAAACTGACTGAAAATAAACCTAGGAAAATGCTCTCGAATAGTCCAACAAGCAGCATTTCTCCATATTCCTAAGCCCAGGTTCCTCCCCTGAGTCCCTAACCTAATGGATTGTGATACACAGGTGTGAGCCTTCCTTCCACAACTTGCTTTTAGTCTGTGTTTTATCAAAGCAACTGACTGAAACTAAGACAACTGATATCTCCATTGTGTGACCATACAAGCAGTTGATAACCTGCAAGGAGGAACGAACTTTTCAGGTAGAAGATAGGGACTTGAGATTGCCCCGCCATTCTTCCTTCATATGCAGAAACCTATCGATGAACCAGGAAACGGAAGAGGGGCTATATCAGATATCCAATCTGATGGTACCTTGATAACTTCTTTGTCTCTACGTGGTGAGAAATAAATGTTTCCTATGCATAAGCCACACGGCGTATTCATATTTAATTAGAGCATCAAGGAAAGACACAGCTTATGTCTGAAAACAGGTATCATTCTCCCCTCTTATGTTATGTTCTGTTGTACCTTTTTATACTTCACCCCGACATTTTAAAACTTTCTTTCAACTGATAGGAGAGTATGAACAATTGATTTCATAGACTCTAAGTATTTCAATCCTGAAATTACTACCCTTATGTAAGGCTCTGTGAGTTGTGCCACCTTATTTCCTTGAGATAGTATGTCAGTAAAGAAAGTAATATCACACACTTTCATGACTACCAGATTATTGAATTACGCTATGGCATAACAGTGAAGTATTAGTTTGCTAAAAGAAACTCTTCTAAGTATTCTATTAACTATTTAATGCTCATGAAACTCTATATTTATTCTCATAATCTTAGTTTTATAAATTAGGATATGAGCTGGGCGGTGGTGGTGCATGCCTTTAATCCCAGCACTCGGGAGGCAGAGGCAGGCGGATCTCTGTGAGCTCGAGGCCAGCCTGGTCTACAAGAGCTAGTTCCAGGACAGGAACCAAAAAGCTACAGAGAAACCCTGTCTCAAAAATCCAAAAAAAAAAAAAAAATTAGGATATGAATCACAGAAATATTAAATACTTTTCCAAAATTCCCTCAACTGGCTAGGAATAGAGTCTTACGTAAAACACAGGCTGACCAAGATCAGGGATCCCCTTTTTAATCACATTGATATAGTAATTAATAAAGTGAATGCATATGGATATGTGTATTAAATACTATGCTAGAGTTCAGAAATTCACTATCAAACTCATATATCAGAATAGTAAAGAAACTCCTAAATTCAATGGACAATGCTTGTGTATTTTTGTCTTGCTCTATAAAGTGTGGACTAACAAGGAAGTCTTTACACTGTTTCATTCAGAATTAAATACTAAGCTTTGGAAGCAAAGAGTAAGACATATGAACACATTTCCAAGACCCAGATGAAAAATAAACAAATACCTTTAAGAAGACAAAAAGTTGAAGCCCAACAGTTTTGGGGTTTTTTTTGGGGGGGGAGGGGCTGGGTTTCTCCATTTAACCCATGCTCTTGCTGTTTGTTTTAGTGTTGTGTTTGGAATTAATCCAAATTATATAAAAAATAATGACAATGGCTAATAAAGTAATGTTCAACGAACAAACTTCAATTTGCCTTCTTACAGTGGTTTCTCGTGGAAAAATGTGGGGTAGATGCTAATACTGTCCGCCTTTTGCAGACGTGGGAGTTGAAGCCTAGAGAGACACAGCAAAGAGTGCGAAGTAAGCAACATTATGGGAAAGAGCTCCTGTGCAAAAGAGGGAAGGGCTGACCCTCACGCCTGTCTGCTCACTAATCACCTACCACACCCCTTCCCCTCCAGTCCCATCTGCAAGCTTATCTTCCTGTGCACTGCTCTTCTGGGTCTGCAAATATGAAAATGCCCACCGAGAAAACTTTCAAGACCTTTCCATTGGAGGCACCGAGAACCCAGAGAGAGATGGAAATTAAGTCAGAAATTTAATGTAAAACAGAGGTCAGACTCGGCAGACCTTATCTCTTGAAAAGCAGCACTTTAAATAGCTGAAAGTCCTTTCTCACATAGAATAATCTCTGAGAATTCAATTCAGTTATATCAGTGTGATTATGAACTATGTAATGACTTATGGAAATTTAAAGTTGGGAGCAAACAGATTGATTTGTGCTCTGCTGACCAGAGCCTATTCTGTAGGGAAGGGTATAAATTTTATTTTTATGTAAATCACCTGAAATGCAGCTCTTTCTTCTAAATTATATGAAACTGGCATTTGCTCGTGTGTATTATTTCCTGGGCAGCAGGAACCTTGACTGGCACCTGAAAGCCCAGTGCAAATCCAAAAGTGGATGGAAGATGAGGGGAAAGTATTAGAGACAGGGGAGGATTCCATTTTCAATTTTTCAGGAACTGACAAATGCCTTGAGCATTCATGCCTATTTAATGCTTTAATTTAAAAAAGAAAAACTTTACCATTAGAAGTCAGCAAAGGTTAAAATTCTGTATGTTTGATTTTTTTCCCCTGATTTGGATAATTTGGTTTCTTCTGTCTCTAGTGTGTCCATATATTTTCTATTCTTTAAAAATATGTGTATTTTATTGAGAGCCTCCTATATGAGAATAGCTTGCAGTATCAGATTGGCAGAAAATGAAAAGTATAAAGTCCCTCATTATCATGAATCTCCCACCTAGGTAGGAAGGCAAATAAATCTATATGCTTGGAAATACTGCAGCTAGACAAAGGTAGTGGCGAGGGAAATGGGGACTATCAAAAGATGTCATTTTCACCCAATGGCACATCCCTCCAAGGAAGATACTGCTTGGGAAATACATCTTACTAGTTGGAAATCAAGACACTTATATATTCCCCAAAGCCACTCTTGATATCAGAAACAACAGCACAAAACTATACAAACAGAAATCAGTTTTTGCTTTTCAAAACTCATTCTTCTGTTATCTTTGAAATTATTTTGTTAATATCATAAAAAGTTTCATTCTGTACCCAGATCTGGTGCTCAAAGAGCGAGGATGAAAGTCTGGGACTTGCATAATGACAAAGGAACGTTCTGGACATTGCGTTCCAACTTGAAATATGCATCCCTGTCAGCATAACTGCAGTTAGGCCACTCAAACAATCTGACAGCACCAAAGACAGAACCTGGGCTGAAGAGAGACTCAAGAACCTGACCATGCACCCCTGACATCCTTAGTCTTGTCCTCAATCTCTCTTCCTTCCACTTCAATCCACAAGCTTTTACCTGTTTCCTATTGTTTGTCACTGTTGCTGTTGTGTTCCCCAGCATTTTGTTTTGTAAAACAAGAATTACTGAGTCAAACCTGTTTGTGTTGATCAACCCAAAACACGAAGACTTATAAGAAGGATTTAGATTTTAAAGGAAGTTTGATTATAAAATTTGTGAAGATAGCTCCAGTTAGCTTCTGACTTAAGACGTTATCTTCTCTTCCTTTTCTAAGAAATAAGACTTGTATGTGTGCGTGTGTGTGTAATATATATAGCTTAGTGACCTTTTAAAAAGCAGTTGTACCCGTGTATATTTTATACAGATGAAAAGAAGAAAGCTGAGAGCAACTGAGAAGTGTCAGCTCCCAGAAAGCTGCTGTCTTATTCATGAACATGTTCCCATTTACAAAAGTTGAATTTCTGCTTGTTTTTGCTTCTGGTGTCTTGTAATTAATATCATATTTGAGAGATCAAACTAGGCATTTATTCTATTTCTTGTCACTACTCCTTATTAGTTTATTTTATAAATATACCAAAACTTGATTGAATATTAAGGACAGTAGATGTGTCAGTTTTAGATTTTCTATGATAATCAATGCCATCATGAGTGTTCCATATGTATATGGTACCTACAGTTTCAATGCTGAGCTCCTCTGTGTGTATGTATGTGGGCTTGTTTGTAGTAAATACTGATAATTTTGTCATCAGTTTCTACAAGTTGGTCCACTCCCTAAGAATTGATTAGTGTTATTCACCTTTATTTTCACCAGCCCTCAATAGTTTCCATCTTTTTAATATTAGCATTCCTGGCGGGTGTAGAGGAACACAGACTTATGGTTTGAAGTTATGTTTTTCTAGTACTGAACAGAAATTACTGACTGTTAATGGTCCTCACTCATGATTCTCCTATTGCTGTCATTAGCTTTTCTTTTCTTTAAATTTAGATTGACTTTGCAAGTAGGTAGAATCACCTTACAGTGCCTGCTCTTTGAACCTTAGAAACATTAATATATATATATATATATATATATATATATATATATATTATTACGAAAAGGATGACTTTGTAGACATGTATAAGGACAAGCTCTCCAATCAGTCACATAAATCTTTATTTTTTTACTGTTTATGTAAATGTTTACCTAATGTACAAGTTTGGTTGACATTATATTTGAAATTTTTGTAAAAATTTTGATTCTTCACTGGTGTTGGAACTTACCATTTCTAGTTAAATTTGTGTTTAAGCTTAGCCATAGCTAAAATTCATGAAAAAATTTAAAATTTGTTTTAGATGTCATTTAAATTCTACAATTTTGTATTGCACAAGTGTCTAAAACACTTCCTTCTCTTGCAGAGGACAAAGTTTTGGTTTCTGTCACCCACATCAGAGGATGACAACTGCCTGTAACTCAAATTCTAGAGGCTCCAACACTCTCTTCTGCTCTCTATAGTAGCTATACATATATGGTGTTCTTACATACATTCAGGGATACACACAAATAAAAATAAATCAAAATCTTGAAAAGAGGAACTCTGAAAATTTTAGTATTTCTGAACATACAATGCAACATGAAATTGCAAGTTAAAAAACTATGGTATCCTAGAAGTACTATCAACTTAGAAATATTTCAATGAAAATATTTTAAAAGGTTTGTGTCTTACCAATTGCCTACCTTCTATAGCTCTTCAACCAGATGATATGTGATCTGCATGAGATCACATTCGGCATTAGTAAACAATGAAGTCATCTCACTACGGTGTAACAGCACACATCCGACGACTTAATGCCACCGTCTACAGTGGGAGAGAAGGCTCACTGTTTGTCTGTTAGGATCCTGCTTACCCCACTCAGAATGATCATTTCCAATTTCTGCAACTGGAATTTACCTGCATCTTGTAATTACATTTACTTGTAACTTTTATAATTTCATTTATTTAACAGTAGAGTAATTTCCATTGTGTAAATGTACCACTTTCCCTTTATCCATGCATTAGCTGATGGAAATGTAGACTATTTCCATTTCCTGACTCTTGAACTAGAACAGCAATGAGCATGTGTGAGCTATTACCTCTCTAGTACTATACAGATTTCTTTCAGTATATAATCAAGAATAGTATAACTGGAACCTATGGTAGATCTATTTCTAGGTTTTTTTGTGTAAACCTCCACAATGATTTCTATAGTGGTTGCATCAGTTAGCACTTCTACTAACCAGAGTTATATCGACTCACCAGGGTTGATTGGAACTCAGAGACTGAAGTATCAGTCACCGAGCCTGCATGGATCTGAGTTAGGGCCTCTACATATGTTATAGTTGTTTAGCTAGGAGCTCCTGTGGTACTCCTCATAGTGGGAGTGTGCATGACGGGGTTGTCTGGGATTCTTTTGTCGGCTCCCTTTTTTTCCTGCATGGTTGTCTTGTCCAGCCTTGGGATGAGGGTTTGTGCCTAGTCTCATTGCATCTTGTTATGCTGTGTTTGGTTGATATCCCTAGGAGGCCTTCTCTTATTTGAAGGGAAATGGAAGAAGTATGGATCTAGGGGAGAGGGTCAGAGGATGGGCTGGGAGGAGGAGAGTTAGGGACAATTGTGATTGGATTTATTACATGAGAGAAAAATAAATAAAAAAGAAACATGAATATTAACAAAAACCCAAAACAAACTGAGTAATTCATATACTTTAGAACTGGTAATTATGCACAGAAGAAGAAAACCCACACACACAAACGAGAGTGTGTAGGCCGAGAGTGAGACTGTAGAAAGCTTGCCAGTCATTCAGGAAGCCATGGAGTCTGTCCCTAAGGCTGCATAAAAGTAGCAGTGGAGGCTCAAGCCTGTGGCCCCATCACTTGAGTCCTGGAGACAAAAGCATAAGAACGTCAACAGCATCACTGGTTACTCAATAAGTTCCAGGTCAGCTTGCACTCTACAAGATCTGGCTCAAGTAAACAAAAAAAAAAAAAAAAGAGCCTGAGAATTATTTAGTTGTAACCTAATTCCTGTCATGAAAGACATTGCTAAAAAAGAAAAATATTTCTATTATCTTCATTTAATTAAAATCAAGTAAAGCTCAAAAAAGACACAATGACTTTCCCAGGGTCACACATTCAGTTTCTGGGACCATCAGCATGAGCACCTGTGTTGTAAGGCCACTTATCTTTCTACAGTTTGTTCTGTAATAGCTGTTACATTGTGTAATGTAAGTTTCCTTGCCCTTCAGTCTCTCTGTTTGGTTAACATGAACTCCTAAAGATACGTTTTCAGTTAAATTATTAGGCATGAGATCGTTTTTATTTTTCATTTTCCAGGATAAGGCCAGAAATTTTCAAGCTTACATAACAGTTGTTAGCCTTAAATCCACAATGACTTCCAAATTATCTTGCCAAATGAGTTCAGCAACCAACGCCCCAATGGTCATAACATTAATATAATCATAAAAGTACCATTACATTAATTAGAGCTTTGTAAATGCTGTAATTAAGATATTCAGTGACAGCTGTCTTTGCTGTCCCCAAGTGTTCCCAAGAAATCTCGCCACACCACTTATTTCTGAACCGTCATCTGCCTGGAGTTGGGAGAAGCCATCTGTTAGTATATTTGAAATGTTAAACGACAAAAGAGTTTTAAACAATTATATCCATTAGAATAATTTTTCGGTGGGTGGGGGGGGGAGAAAGGAGCAGTACCTGGCAAGTGATTTTTAAGGAGACCCAGATTGGGAGAAAACTGGATGTGTTTTTGCACTTACATCAGCATCTGAGGGGGTTAGCCATATTCAGTACGGAGGCAAGTGGATCTGACCTAGCTCATAGCTATCTGAGTAAGGGTCAAATATTAAACCTCTCTAAGACTATGTATTCATTGTTATAATATGGAACCATGGTAAATGAAGGTAGATATACCAACTTTTGATTAATATTTAGAAAATAAAAGGAAAAATTTCAGTATAATGTGTTAAAAAATTTCTACCAAAGACGAATTTTATTTCAAAATACATAAGAATGTGGCCCAAGACAATAGTCTTCTTGCTTCTTTCTATTCAAGGGCTTTGCAAAATATTCTTTTTTTCAGTTCACAATACCACATCACATGCCATTTTAATAGATCTGAAAGAATGAAAGTACTACTTAAGTGATAAGGAGGAGGTGAGAAACTCCATTTCTGCTATAATCTATTCCTTTGATATCTAATACTGTTGCTACACTTCAGTGCGCCTCAGCTAGAAAATGATGGGAAAAAGTTAGACCTAATATATAACGTTACTACTAAAACTATAAAATAGCAATAACAGTCCGTTTTATTTTCTTCTCTTATTCTCACCCTTGATGTGTCTATTATTCACATTGTTTTTACAAGTTTCGTGGAGTCAGCACCGCTCACACCCCATTGACTCTGTTGAAAAGTAATCTCTAGAGCGGATGGCATCATTAAGGCACTGTCTGGGGACAAGGAGACTAAGTCTTAGGTTAAGTGGACTGTTCAATGTCGTGTTGCTTATACGGCAGATTAGAAACAACGCTCAGAGTCCTTCCCACCAAGGGGAATGGTTTTTAATAGTTTCTGCTAATACTTGAAGACCTGAATACTTCCCAATGGAAGTATGCGCCCTGCAGAATGAAGATCCAGTCATCTTCCTGACCCTTTTCATAGGTCTTGTATGGATAGACTCTTTACATTTGTTTCTTTGCTTTTCCTGTTTGAGACAGGCATCTGCTTGATTGCCTAGGCTCGTCTTCAACTCAGATCATTCTGTTCTAGAGGAGAAGAACACGTGCCACCGTGACAGTGTTTAATGACATCGAGGTCAGTGAAAAATCTGAGACAAGAAAAAATTGAGTGTCCTGACGAAAATAATGCAGCTGTTAAGACAGACGTGTTTCAAATAAGATGTTCTAAATTACTGTAATATACTTCTTGGAAATCACGAAAAAGATGATTTGGGGGAGGGGGCTCTACTCAAAGGAAACTAAGAAGTGCTTCGAAGAAGTAAGAGCCTGCAGTTGTAAAGGTGGTTTTATTCAATAAAGTGCTTATCACAAAGCATGGAGACCTGAGTTTGAAACCAACACCCATGGAAGAAACAGGAAATCACAGGATCTACAGTTCCAGAGCTGGAAGGAGCTCACGGAACAGCTGGTCTAGCCTCTAGCCAAATTAATAAATACCAAGATTAGGGAGAGACCTGTCTCACAAAATAAATGAAGAGTGAGTATGGAAGACACATGACATCCTTATCTGATCCACACACATACAAAACACACACACGCACACACACACACACACACACACACACACACACACGCAGGTATTTGTACCACATGTGAAAAAACCTGAACAGAGATACCAAAAAACTATGTGCCAAAATTTTACACATGGTATTCTTACAAAATATTGACATAAAATCTGACTTAATTTTTTCATCACTCATTTTTTCCTTCCCACTTTCTCTTGTTTACTTTCTTATTCATTTGCCTTCTGCTCCTTCTTCATGTATAAGTCTCTTGCTGTTGCAGAGTTTTACACAGGCTACAAATTGTATTGAATATCAACAGCACTACTGTCAATTAATTCCACATAGGCAAGTTGGATTTGAAGTTCTTTGAATCTGCTTGCTGTCTTTCACAGAGTTCATTGTATCGTTATCAGGTAAACTAAGCAACTTTCTCAACAATGATCAAGTTCTAACTGAAATATTATTATTACTATTATCATCATCATCATCATCATCATTACGTTTTAGACAGCTATTCAGGGTGCAAAGAGTAAGACATGCTCAGCTTTAAATGACACATTTATATCATAACTCATCCTTGTAAGTATCAGAGATTTTCTTGGAAGATGTGTTGGAAGGATTGTAAGAATCAGGGGTGATGGCTGACCATAAAGAAACAGAATTTTCTCAACATAGCAAGTCAGTTGAATGTATGAATTACAGCAATTGAGACAGCATAGTGAAGGCCTGTGCAAGCTCATATAAACAACATTATAGACAGAGTGAAGTAGACATGAAGACTCACCACTAACTAAGGAACTGCTGGCTGTTGATACCTGCCAGTATAGGGATATTACATTTTTATTAAGGATTCAGTGGCTGGTGTGTTGACCGTGCTCCAGTGAAAGCCACACCTGGAAAGTATATGGCCATTACACATTGTAGTTAATGGGTTAAAAAAGGGGGGGCACTTTGGGGTAGGTTGGGAAGTAGGGATAGAACTAGGTGGAAAGCAGGAAGAGGATAAATATAATGAAAATGTATTGTCTGAAATTTTCAAAAAACTGATTTGATTTCAAAACTGAAACATATTCTGTTAAGCTTATTGAAACATCGGCTTGGAAATATTCAGGAAAATCTCGTTTTTGCATCTTCTCTTACATGAGGGAATTAAAAAATGAAATGATAGGATGTAATAAAATTGTAATAGTGCTTTTATATTAATATACAGAGTAATGGACTTTACCATAGGACCCTCATATATGCTTTGTTTTTGTTAATCTGCCTCCTTTGCTCCCTTCTCCCAAACTCCTAGCCTACTACTTGGTATCTATGCATCTGGCCATGCATCTCTCTTGGAGTTTTCAGAAAATAGACATTATAGTTCATGATGCACTAATTATAGCTACAATATAATTATGTTTATATATATATATATATATATATATATATCCAAAAGAAAAGATAACTTACACATTAAATGGTGCTGTTGGACAATGGTTTTACCATGTAAAGTTTTGTTTCTTGTACTTGTTTAATAAGATGCTGATTTACCAGTAGCCAGGCAGGAAGTATAGACTCAGAGAACTTTCTTCTTCTGCCTTCTGAGTGCTGAGATTAAAGGTATGCACCACCAAACCCAGCTCTATGCTTTTGTTTAGTACCTTTTCACAAGTTGGAAATTTAGCTGGATGGGGTCTTGCCATGAAGTCACAACTCCCTTTCTTCCATTTCTTAATCTGTTTATCTCTTTGATCACAGGATTTAGCTCTGTTCCACTTTTTGGTGTTCCTTTTCTCCACAATTATCTCTATA
The DNA here is from genome assembly GCF_000317375.1 of Microtus ochrogaster. Taxonomy (NCBI): domain Eukaryota; kingdom Metazoa; phylum Chordata; class Mammalia; order Rodentia; family Cricetidae; genus Microtus; species Microtus ochrogaster. The sequence continues at coordinate 5,633,405 of NC_022023.1, forward strand.
CAAATTTTTCAAAGCTGAAAAAAAATAATTGGTATCATAATTTAGTTAAAAGTACTGTGGTGATTTGAAAGAAAATGCACCCCAAAGGGAGTGACACTATTAGGAGGTGTGGCCTTGCTGCAGGAAGTGTGTCATTGTGAGGTTGGGCTTCGAAGTCTCTTTGGATCAAGCTTCCCTCAGTGTGACATTAGCTGACTTCCTGTTGCCTGCAAGATGCAGGACTCTCAGCTATTTTCCCAGCACCACATCTGCCTGTAAGGCACCATGCTCTCCACCATGATGATAACGGGCAGAACATCTGGAACCATAAGTGAGTGACCCCAATTAAATGTTTTACTTTATAAGAGTTGTTGTGGTCATGGAGCCTCCTTACAGCAATAAAAACCATAACTAAACAAAAGTTGGTATCAGGAAATGGGTATTATTGTGATAGACTCTGCATTTTGATTGGTTGTGGTTATCTGTATTTGTGGCACCTGTGGCAAAAAGAAATTTCCTTGATTATCATCTCCTCACTGAAAAACATACAGAAAACTAGTTATGAGAAACACTAAAATTCCTTTTGGATTATAAGATATTTTTAATCAATACTTTATTAGTGTACTTCAATAAACTGGGCCTTTCAAGAGTGCATTAAAATGCATATTTTTTTTGACAAAAGAAGCAGGACTTTCTAACACTTCTACTAGACTTAAAGAGAATTTCAGCATTTCATAGCTAAAACAAGCTTTGGAAGATTGGATGTTTTTGTCAAAAGTGAGAATAGTGTGAACATAAGCTAAATAACTTATCCAGTGTAATGTACTATTCGTAGATAAAGAAATCAAATTCTTGTCTCCTTTCTCCTCCATCATTGTGTATATCTTTGCTGCTAGAGCTTAGTGCACAGCAAGAAAGTCCTGTGCCAGGTCAGACATTTTTAGAAGTCCTTCTCCTTCTGAGTGACATTGTTGATTTTAAGGTATCTATATTACTAAAGTGAAAATAATCAAACTGCTTAATGCTCTACAGAATGTCTTTGAAAGTCATAAAACCCCTTTGCTAGCATTTTTTCCCCATGGGCTTACTCTCTTATTCTAAATTATATCTTTTAACAGTCTTTCCAGGGACTAAGGGAATTACACTGAGTCAATACCATTACATTCATAATTCAGGTATCTGGAGTATAAATTATGTTTGCTCTTGCTGCCACTAGTCATTGCTCAATTTTTAATAACTTATTGGACTTTTGATCAATTTCAGGGTCATCCACCTTAAACAATCAGGTGGGTCCTCCCATTAGATTTTTGAATGCTGTAAAAAAACAATGGTCTATGTTTAAACATGTAACGCATAGTCAATGTCAGGGCAAACACTTTTATGCCTCAACACACTCAAACATGAGTATTCCCACAATACTCATGTGGGAATGAGCTAGAAATGTCAAAATAGGTCATTTTCAATGGGATTAGGGGTTTCCAGTTACTAAGAGTTCATGTACTTTAGGCAGGAACAAGAAATTTATGACCTCTGAATTCATTTGAATTCTTCATAATGAGTGTATTTTGCCTAAATATCACCTGCCAGTGGTAAAATTTCACAAATGATAGCATATTTTTTTATTCAAGTGTCTTAACAGAAAAGTAACTTTGGGAAGATAGAGAAATCAGGCTGAATATTTCTCCTGCAGCAGTTGTGAATACGTAGGCATGGCCATGACCATAGGAGTTTACAGTGCTACCCAAGGACATGGTGCTCAAAACACATCCTTTGGATCTTATCTTGATTCTGCCACTTCCCTTTGCAAATCTTGGCAACTCACAGACTGTATCTCTATTTTTCAATCATTAAAATACAAAAAAAAACAGTAAATGTAAGAGGCCATTATGAACATTAAATTGAAATATGTATTTTAAAAACTTTGCTCAGGTCATCATTATAGGACCATAAGTACAAATGAAATATTTTCCTTATTCCCTTTTTACTCATATCTTCACATTGTTTTTATCATCATCTTCTTAAGATGCCTGGTTTATTGACTCAGATGATGTATTAGTTGACATTATGACGTCTAGATCTCTGAGAATCTATAACCAATGGTCTTTCTCCTTAATGCTGACATCCAAGTTTTGCCTAAATAGCCACATATTCACAGTTTCCAGCTGTAGCTCTGGTCTTTAATTCAACTTACAAATAAAGTCAATAGTATCACTGGGAGCTTAGACGAGTAAGACATTTTGTGTTTGTCTATTTATGTTATTGATAGACAAGGAATGTATAGAAATGCAAATATTGTCTTCAAAGCACTGACATCAATTTGCAAATATAATTAGCTTCAATTGAATCTCTTCTTACAGTCAATTATCAATTCCCATCCTCTAAATCTCCCTGTGAGTTATTGAGCAAGAGTCAAATTTATTATTCATTAATAATCAAAATTGCAAAAAAAATGATCCATTGTTTTGTTCATCTCAGAGATCTCATTGCATGAAAAGCAACTAATGAGTCCTGTGGGAAACAAAATCCACTATGTAAGTGAAAGGCTGTGATAAGCTGGAGAGCAGTCTTACAAAACACGATTTTAAAAAGTAAGATGAACTACCAGGAAAATATCCTAAAAACAGGTAAGGACTTTAACAAATAGAAAACAAATAAAAAGGAAAACATATAACAATATATGTATTCAGCCATTAGCTCTATGAATGTTTGAGCAGTGATTTTACAGAGCCACAGTTGTGAACAATGAAAACAGCAGCATCTCTCTCCGTGCCAACAATATAACAGTTTAGCAACATTGTCCTTGTGTATTTCTGCGGTTTAATCAGTTTCTTCAATTTTCTTAACTTGATCTTTATTGGTGGAGGGCAGCTGGCTTAGCACGTGGTGGTGAGTGCTATTAATTTATAAAATACATTACACAGCAGCAGCTTAAAAGAATCAATAAAGTTATTGTACGTCCTGACTCATCAGGTTCTTGTTTAGATTAGCAATGAATATTTTTACATAAATTTGAAGAGTAGCAGTAAACGTAAAATCATCAGCATGAAGAGACAGAGCTGACAAGTAGATATATAAAACCAACGGTGATAATTAGGTGAGCAAATTAGGTGAACAAATTCTGTGTATCACACATATAACTAACATATATCTCATGAAAAAAGTACAAAATAAAGACTTACAACAGTTTTAAGAATGCCTTGACATTTTAGTGCACTTTCAATTCAATGAACTCTCCTACTGTTTCTCAAAGTTCTCTGCAATATGAGATATATAGAATAGACCAATTATATGCTATCATGTTAGTGTGATAACAACATATGGGTTATTTTCTTAAAATTCAGGTCACTTAAAGTAAGACTATTTAGTCATGTTAGTTTGTCTAATTTTGAATCTTAGCCACCCATCGAGATAAAGTGTGACAGTAGTCTAGAAATCACTGAATTCAGAATGCTGCAGGAACAGTTAGGGAAACAGCAATAACAATCAAAATGTCACCCAGATTTATTGAATACCTACAATAAAATAGAGGCTTCTTTGAATGTATGATTATAAGCACAACTCTCCAAAATGTTTGCATGCTATAATGTGAACTATGACAATGAAAATTCATAGAGAAATAACAGGTGTTTTATATGTATAGAAAAAATAGATCATGAAAAATATTTCATTCCCTGTTAAAAGGATTGCACTTTATTGAGAAAGACAAAATCAACCAGAAAGCAGCTTTTACCTGTTATCATGATTAGTTTTTAAAGAAAAATAATTATAAAGTTAAGATAGAATCACTTTTGAAAATTTTATAAAATGTAATTTGGTCATGTTTTTTCCATTACTTAAACTCCCCCAGATCCTCCTCCCCACCCCTCAATCCATCTTCAGGTTCTTCCTAATGTTGCACACTGTGAATATTTGTAACTCAGATTGCTTTAATAAAAAGCTGATTGGCCAGTAACAAGGCAGGAAGTATAGGTGGGACAACTATACCCAGAGGGAATTATGGGAAGAAGAATGGTGGAGTCTGGAGTCACAGCAGATGCGGAGGAAGCAGCAGACGAACATTCCATGCTAATAAAGACACTGCCATGTGGAAAAGCATAAATAAGAAATATGGGCTAACTTATAATGTAAGAGCTAGTTAGTAATAAGCCTGAGTTATTAGCCAAGCATTTATAATATATATTAAGCCTCTGCACCAGTTATTTGGGAACTGATAGACAGGAAAAGGACTTCTGCCTACATTCTAACTCTTAAACAACAATAACACAATACTAAAACAAAACACAAACAAAAAACAACATGTAGTCTGTTTTTGTTGATTACCCCTAAGCATGAGGCCTGCTCTGAGCAGGTTCGATACACCCAATGTCATTCCATTGTAGAAAAATTAGTTTCTCTGTCCCAGGGACAGATACGGTATTTAAATACTCAGGAGGAAAAATTCAACAGGTCTTTCTTATTTGACATAATTCAAAGACAAAAAGTGAGAATGGGGAGCCGGGCAGTGGTGGCGCATGCCTTTAATCCCAGCACTCAGGAGGCAGAGGCAGGCGGATCTCTGTGAGTTTGAGGCCAGCCTGGTCTACAAGAGCTAGTTCCAGGTCAGGAACGAAAAGCTACGGAGAAACCCTGTCTCGAAAATCAAAACAGAAAAAAAGAAAAAAAAGTGAGGATGAGGTAGTTAACAAGGCTCTCAGGCTTCCAGTTTAAACAGGTGACTAAAAACTGATCTTTCTTCTTAAATAAATGAGAACAACGTATGTATCACTGTTATTGAATTTAAGGAGCGATTTCACACATAGATTTGTCATTTAAAACTGTCATTTTAAATTTTTTATTATAATAAACTTCATTATAAATTTGCAGATCAATAAAACATCACACACATAAATTAAACAAATACAAAGTCTGTACAGCTTAATGAAATTCTATACACTTATGCCGCACACCGCGCCCCCGTGTCTGCTCTGTGCGCTGGCACCCAGTTCGCGAGCTTCGGGGAAGGGGCAGGAGGTTAAAATACACAGACAAACACACACAGACAGACAGCGACACGTGTCATCCTTGAATTCCCCAAGAATGACCCTTTACTGTGTTCAGGGGCAGATTATATAGAGATAGCCACGACCCAGCCAAACGCACCAGAAACCACTCCTCTGCCATCAGAAACTCCTGAAGGTCTCGTGCTCAGAGCAGCTGTAGGCACTCAGATCAGGGGATTACAAGAAATTCAGGATCTGGGGTCTCACTGCTCCCAACACAGTTATACTTGGCATTCTAAAGAAAGGCTTTTATACTTCCCATCATAGCTAGCAATAGCACCTATGAACCACAGCAATGTTCACTATAACATGATAACCCTAAGGGAACAGTAATGTACACACACCCTAGTGGTAATCAACATTTCTCTAACTGAACTTAAGACCCACTAAACTGGAGGGCAAATCATGCCTGGTACTGGAAAGCTAGCCGACTATCTAGTCTTGTGAATCTGTGGATCCTGCGGAAGAACCTACAGTACCATTCTATTAAACCAGCATCATATCTAAATGCATTGTATATATTTATTCTTGTGTTGAGAGGTATTCTTCTACTGAGAGGTAACTGTAATCTTCACCCTTCAGCAAGGAAACTTCTCTTTGTAACAAGTGTAAACCAATACAGAATAAAAAGCCTAATCAAAATGCAAAGTTCTGCAGCCCATTCGCAGGGGATACACCTGCAAAATAATCCCCACAACTAATGCTCACAGAAAATCCCAGAAGTGGATGGACAGATTGTAAGAGCCAGAGTATCAGGGTTTTCTGTGAGACTGTCTCTCCCAGGAATTTCAGAAGCTAACCCCCCCAAACAGTCTCAACAGTATGACTGCCCAAACACGGGCCGAACAAGGGCACCAAAAATGGACAAGCCCAAGTGGATGGGAGAAAGCCCACGAGGCCTTCACCCTAAACAGAGAACTAAAGGCAACTAGGAAGTGCTGAGAGCAGGAGAAATAAGTCTTCCACATGGAAGGGCACACAAATTAGACAACCAGGACGAAACGCTAAGAGCTAAAAGCAAACATACAAGTGACATTATACAGACAGAGCTGGTTGTTTGAATGTATTTAGCGATATATATGTATATAAATCTGCATATTTGCATGTAACAATAATTAAAGAACAAAATTCGGCCATGATTTTGAAATAGAGCCAGGAGGTGTATGTAGAAGTATTTGAAAGGAAAAATGAAAGGAGTAAGTCATGTAATTATACTGTAATCTCAAAAAAAAGAAAGAATTACACTGTATTAACAGATACAGATTGTGTTATCTAACACAAAGGACAAATCACCCATGACAGAATCAAAACTAAAAAACCAATAAACAATAAACAATTAGCTTTATAACTCTGGTCCTTTCCTTATGGCAACTTTATCTGCCCCGCTTTGAATTCTTGTGGTTTTATGAATGTACTTGCAAAAGAATTTAGTAATAAATGAATGAACAAGTGAAAAACTTAATACATTAGCATAATTACTTTGTTTGAAATTTACAGAACCAATGAGGGGAAGGAAAAGTAGAAGTGATTGTACTGGTTATGGAGATGGAAGATCTTACTAAAAGAATGATTGACAGACTTGTCCCTGGTGACCCAGCAGGAGCACAAAACTTGATTGAGAATGCAATTTTTTCTCACGTGGCAATATTTTTTAAGTGAATCATCTTGCCTTTTGCTGCCATCCTTTTCATTTCCTTCTAATGAAGTTCACATGAGTTATAGGTTCATACTTGCACATTAACTGAGAAGATTTGCATAACATTTTCCCTTAATAACTGACTGGTTACTGTGCAGACACTCAAAATTAAAGTTATCATGACTAAGAAGGATACGTAGCTGGAGAATCACTGTTACCAGGTTTTGTATAATAGGTCAAATATAAGAGCCAAAGAACGATGAAGTCAGGGGAAGACGGGAGGCTGGGGGAAGGATTAGGAAGAAAGAAGTTAGGAAGGGGAAACTCATCTGGATGGAAAATTAAAAAAATAATTGATTAATTACTTAATCAATTAATTTAAAAACTCAAAGAATGATTAAGACCATACCCAATGGTTATTTTCGAAGGAAATAAAAATTTAGCACTGTGCAGGAAAAGACTGCTTACTTTCAGGCTCACAATATAACACACTAATACACTTCCTGAACTGTATAATTGAGGCTAACAGAGAGAATAAAGGAGTTGCTAGCACCTATCCAAAACCAAAAGACAAATTCAGATCTGTAGTGACTGTGCAATTCTGAGATCTCCGTGAACAATATTCACAGAGTATTTGGATGAACCGAACTGAGAGTTGTGTTTAATTCTGATTTTGAAGCCATGTTAAGCTTTCTATTCATGATGTCCCAGATTTCCTGAATGTTTGGTGTTAAGAATTTGTTGGATTTAACATTTTCTTTGACCAATGAATCTATTTCATCTCTAGTGTCTTCAACTCCTGAGATTCTCTCTTCCATCTCTTTTATTCTGTGGGTTATGTTTGCATTTGTTGTTTCTGTTCGTTTACCCAGCTTTTCCATTTTCATAATTCCTTCAGTTTGTGTTTTCTTTATTGCCTCTATTTCAATTTTCAAGTCTTGAACTGTTTGAACTCTTTGCCTCACCTGTCTGATTGTTCGTTTTTGGCTTTCTTTGAAAGATTTATTGATTTCTTCCAATTCTTATTTGTCTTTTCCTCCACTTCTTTAAGACAATTTTTCCTTTCATCTTTAGGGGTCTCTATCATCTTCATAAAGTTACATTTAAGGTTGCTTTCTTCTGGTTGGAATGTTCAGGATTTTCTTTTGTAGGACCTCTAGGTTCCAGTGTTGCCATATTGCTCTTTAGGTTGTTGAAGGTATTCTTGCATTGATGCCTACCCATCTCTTTCTCCAATTGTTACAGGCAGTGTCTTTTCTTCTTGGTCCAATCCTTGTAGTTGGTATCTGTGTCTCAGGGATCCTCTCTGGAACTGTTGCAGTTGCTGTGCCTCGTTAAGTTGTTCTTGGTCCGCTCTGTGGAGCCACTGACTTTGTCTCAGGAAGCCACTGAGGTCTCCACCGATGGGTGGGTTTGGGGTAGAGTTTGGGGAAGATTACAGGGTCCAATGTAGGGTGTTGGAGAAGAAGCAGAAGGCTTGTTTGCTGACTGTCTAGAGCTGCTGAGGGGGTGGGAAGGTAGTCACTGGGGCCTAGGGCCTAGAGACTGGGCTCTCCAGACATGGGACTGGTCACTCCGTGCAGTCCAATCTGTGGCCAAGAGAGCATCTCCAAATAATAGCTTTGAGTAGAATTACAAATAACTCTTTTGCTCAATTTCTGAAAAAATAAAAAGATCAGTGAAACAGACACAGACTGTATCTGTTTCCAGGAAGTCTGAGAAACTTTGATGACTTCATTTATAGTAATCTCAGAAGAGGGATAAAAATTAATGAAATAAATATTTCAAAAGGATTTGGCAGTGCTCATAATTTCACTTCCTTTAAACGTTGTTCTCCTGCCTAACTTTAGTTTTATGAATTTGTACATGTCTTTGCTGTTCGCAACTGAGTTTCCTCATATGAAATCAAAGCCTTGAAGATTTTTTTAAGAATTTACATACTGCATAAACATCAGCTCCTCTTTGTTGTCCACATTCGTTTTAGCAATGAGTGTTTTCAGATATACTACTATTTTAAACTTGCACAAATCTAACACATCTATGTAGGACAAAGTAACTCATCATTGAATTATTTAACAACACTATTAAGATGCATCGAGGCACTGTCCAGCGTAATCTCTATTCTGGGATTAAGGACTCTTAGTTCCAGATAAATTGTTTTCTGAAAGAAAAAACATAAAAAACAGAAAATGGGATTGTCCAGTATGAAAGTCAGGATTCTGTCTTGACACATAGGACTATGCTTTAATTCAAGGTCTGCCAACAAAGTTTTAGCTAGCAGACATAGTAAGTACTTCAGTAATCAGCCTGTGGAAAGGGAGCATCTGAGAACAGTTGCAAGTTTAGAAAACTCAAGAAATCTGTGAACAATTTTATACTCATTCACTTTTTGTATGAAAATTGAAGCTCATATTGAACAGCCCTTTATGTATGTTAACTTCCAGTATCTTCTATAGATCTAGACACTATACCAAAGGTTGTTTCCTGTCATCGGTCAGAACGAAGGTGTTCTGCATCTATAGCTTTTATAACTACATAGTTCTTATGAACATCTCTCAATATTCCTTTTACACATTTTCACCACAGTTCTGTAGCATTCCTCTGCACATTGTGTAAGAAGTTTAAGAAATAAATATAGAACCAGGACATGATTTTAAGGGTTAGATTGGGAGTTTGGGGACACTACTTCCTCAGAAGATCTATTTCATGAAGCAATGTTTAAAATTCTCAAGAAGAAATTGAAACACTCAAGTGTCAGAAAATTCAAGTTAAACTTTTATTTCAAACTAGAAGTCTCTGTCTTTTCTAATTAACTTTATTTTGGTTTTCTGAATTTCCTTTCACACAGTACATAAACACATGTCTTTGTTCTTCCTGAAGGAGATAACATGAGAAATTCCTCTCTTAGCTCCTAAGACAACAAAAGTTCTATTCGCTCTTCAAATATTAGCCCACATTACCAGAAAGTCTCTTTCTAATTGACCTAATTGTCCTAATTTGTTTTTCCTTTTTATCATATTTCAATTAATACATTTCCTGCTTAGTACCTAGTATATAATTTATTTCTTCCTTCTTCATTCTTTTAGTCCTTGTTTGTTTCATAAAGTTATTGAGCACAGGAAATATAATTACTTGGCTCACCTGTTAGCATCAACCTTGAGTCCACAAATTGAAAAACAGATTATTAATTTAAAAACAACAAAACCCTCAGGATAAGGACAGCACAGCATCAAGTATACTCTTTTTGTGAAAGCAGAAAATAAATGATCTACTTTGCATAACTAAGCCAGGTCAGTTATCAGTTGATACCATAGTAACAGGCAAAAAATTGCTCAACAAAAGTTTAAGACAATAAAGAAATTTCTAGCATATTAAACGTAAAACCAGAGCTTCACACTACTTAGCTATTCCTTTTTTCTCTGCACACTCACACACACACACACTAAACACAATTTGAAAAGAATAAGGAAAGGCTATAAGACAAGTAAACCAATGGGAAAAGAGAATAAAATAAGGAAAAAATAAACATAAAAATACCTCCTTCATATTTTAGGTGAATTCATTTTCTAATATTAAACATTAAATGTAGCTTCCTAAAAGTAAAATGACAATGTTAGCTCTACAATTTTAACAGCCATGATCTAATTTAATCAATCACTTAACATTTTTAAATCTAGATAAGCATAATTTCTAAGTACTCTATTATGTAAATATAAAAACTGTGATAAAATGTTACTTGTATAGATTATTTTGTACTCTTTCCCTCACCCAGAATCCTAGAGTCATCAGAAGCAGGACACAAAATTTATTAAAATCATTTCTGACATATTTATTTTCTATCCCATATTATCTGCCCGTGGTTTTATGACAACTTCAAGTAGTTGCAGTTTGTATCGATTATAGGGACTTCCTGGCTGTCTACAGCTCACCCCATTTGTGTTCCTATGAGAACAGGGCACTTTAGGTAAACTTTAGGCACCTTTTCCTTGTTGAGAAAGGGATTTCTTCCTCAGTAACATTTGGCTCCCTCTCTGATATTCCACAAAAGAGTATAAAGGACTTAATGCTTTGTCTGCAATGGAGTAAGTTGAAGGAACAGAGAAAAATTATACTATGCTTCTGATGCAGGAAATAATAAATTGCTGCCTATTTTAAAATAACTACATACCGTATATGAATTTCGCCTCCATATTTATGTTTCCAAATGTCTTTCAGTTACTAAATTTTGTGCACTCTGCTGTCTTCTTCCATCCCTCTCTACTTTCAATCGACCCCAGTATCCACTGTCAGGCTGCTTGGGTGACTGTTACCATACATCAAACTGGATCCATAACCCCCCCCCACACACACACACACACACATACACATGGCTGCTCTTCTCAGGGACAACACAATGAAGGGAATTTATACAAAATGTGACCGTTTGTATGTTGATAGTCTCACTGAAAATCCTTTGGGTCATCTTTCAGAGGAAGCTCAACCCTCTTAACCTTGACTTTCCACACCAGAATTTACCAGTTTTTATTATTATACCAGTCAGGTTCTTTCAAACTAGCAGTTCTTTCATTCCTTCAGACAGTGAATTCTCCCTTGGTGACGAGTTAAGTGTTCCATGCCATCCATGCCATGCCATCCCACTCCTTGCCTAGTGATTTATCCCATGCCTCAATTCTTTAGCTGCTAATTCATTATTTCATTTTAAGGGACCTTTTCCACTGTTTAGGGCTGTGCGCAAGGTGGCCATTACTCTAAGAAATGATAAATTTTTATCACAGCATTTACGTACTTGTTTATGCTCAACCTTATTTATTCCGCTATGAACACTACAAAGAAAAAGGCCATTCTGTGTGTTTTAATAACCAAATGCCTAACACTGTGAAGTAGGAAAGAATATTCATTAGGCAAATGAATGAAGGAAGAAGGATTTGAATTATTGACATCCTTAAAGCCTTATAGGTATTAACAACAAAATTCAATGAAATCAACTATGGCTCGTGCATTATTTGTGTATAGTTACAAAGCTAAACTATTCCCAAGACAAGCTCTTCCCTTTAGGTCAGGATGAAACCAAGCAGATTTATGTTACATGGTGTGTTTAAGAACCTCTAAGTTAATTTTGAATTAAATGAGTATGTATAGGTCTAGCGACTAAATTAAATTCTGTGCCAAAGAGCAGGCTGCAATAATGAAGGCTTCTAAAAAATCCATTTGAATGAGAATAAATCACTGGTTAGACATGGAATAATTTGATATATGTAAGTATGGAATAATTTGATATACACTACTTAACAACAAAAAGTAGATGCAGCCGCATGCTCAAAAGCCCTCACAATGAACCCAAGTTCTGGTCCTGCAGCTCTCTGTCTGGGGCTGAAGCCAAAGTGACAGTATTGAAAAATAAGTGAAAATGTCACTAACTTTGGAATAACATGAATGCAATAGGCATATTTCCTCAGTTTCACTGCACATCATTATTAAACAGCACATTTAATACGTGGTGATTCATCAAGGGATAAATTCAAGTGAAAGGAAGTTATTGATTCAAGTTAATGAATTGTAGTATATGAAGCATGAAAATAAAAACACTTCTGAAACTGTAGTCTGTGTGCTCCTCTTTTGCAAGTGCCTCTTAGTCAAAAATGCAAACTTCCAGGCACTAATCCAACGTTGTTGCAACAGAATCTGTAGAGCTGAGAGATCTAGGAATATGATTTCCTAGATGTTTCATACACTTTTTCTTAGTGAGTAATTTTACAGAAAATTTACAGAAACAGCTGAAATGCTTGTTTTTAAGACTATGTCCAAAATAGTACATAAACTATTTAAGTTGCAGAAGACTTTTGGCTCTGATCTTGCAGACATAGGAATGCAATTAACAGTTTTTTACACCATTTCAATCACTGTAAAGCAAAGCTAGACCAAATAGCCTGAGATCGGGAGGCTGAAAACGTAGGCTCTAATCAGTACTGAAACAGGCACTGTATAAGTGATCCCAGTCCCCGTCACGGTTTTGACCTCTTTGCTCATATTCTCAGTGCTCCATCTCTTCAACGGGACTGTGGGAGCTCAACCCAGTGGTCTGTTGAGGGTCTCGACCTGTTTCCATCAGTTGCTGGATGAAGGTTTTATGGTGACATGTATTCATCATTCTGACTACAGGGCAAGGCAAGTTTGGGCACTCTTTCCACTATTGCTTAGGGTCTTAGTGGGGACCATCATTGTAGATTCCTGGAAATTTCTCTAGTGTCAGGTTTCTTGTCGGCCCCATAATGGCTTCCTCAATCATGGTATGTCTTTCCTTATTCTCTGTCTCTGTCCTTCCCCCATCTCGACTATGTTTTTCTTAGGCTTAACCTTGTTACTTAGCTTCTCTAGAGTCATGGACTACAGGCTGGTTATCTTTTGCTTTACAGCTAGTATCCACTTATGAATGAGTACATACCACTTTCATCTTTTTGGGTCTCGGTTACCTCAGGATTTTTTTTCTAGTCTCTTTCATTTGCAGAAAAATTTCAAGATACAATTGTTTTTTAAACACTGTGTAAATTACCACATTTTCCTTATTCATTCTTTAATTGAGGGGTATCTAGTTATGGGACACCTTACTTGAGCTAACGGGAGCTCACCAACTCTGGTCAGACAAGGAAGGAACCAAACTAGACCCTCTGAATGTGGGGTGACAGTTGTATGGCTGGGGAAGACTGTGGGGTCACTGTCAGTGGCACCAGGATTTATCCCTGCTGTTTGTACTGGGTTTTTAAAACCCATTCTCTTTGAATGAATAGCTTACTCAGCCTAGATATATATAGCAAAGACGGCCTTGGTCCTTCCTCAAAGCAATGTGCCTTACCGTCTCTGAGGAGTGGATGGGGAGTGGGGTGGGAGGGTAGGTAGAGAGAATGGGAGGAGCAGAGGGAGTGGGAACTGGGATTGGTATGTAAATTGAAAAACATAGTTTGTGTTCTATTTCTAAAAAAGAAAAAAGAAACACACACACACACGAGTGACCTTAGTCTCTGAGTCACAGGTCCAAACCAGAGAATGTAAACTGATAGCATATGTCTTGGTCATTACCTAAGACAGGATGAAAGACTTGCTGAAATGCATGAGACATTTTAATCTACATCTTAATTTTACATCAATAGTTATGCTATCATCAAAAGTTATGGAATAGCCATATGCTGCTGCCTCATGTTGAATTGTGCTCTTTTTTGCATTGTTTATTCCTGTTTTGCTGTCCACTTGAGTTACTACAATAGCAAAAATGGCAAGATTCTTCTCTGGGTTGTAACTCAATGCTTAGTACTGTACTTTCCCATAAATACTCAAAACATAAGCAGAATTATCTGGGACTTGTTGAATTAAATATGTATAAGCAATTTATCCTAACTCTAGAAGTCCATGTATAAAGTGCAAACATCAACCTGGGGTTGTTGAGTTTCTACACACCTTGCTTGACTTTGGATGGATCCATAACCTCACATAGATTAATCCATCTATGAGAGGACCCGAGCTCTAGAACAAGTATATGAGAATCCTGGACCACTGTCTGCCCTTCTTTCAAAACTCTTATCTCTTCCAATTTCATGACACTTGTAAAAACAATTTGCATTAAGCATTAAAACTCTTAACATCTGCTGTCTCTAGCCTCTGAAGGAGCCAAAGCAGACGCTCTAGGAATCAGTTTCCTTTTTGGGTCACAGCTATTTCATTATCACGGTGAGTGCAGAAAGTTCTGGCCTTCTCTCACTAGCTTCCCCTGGGGTTCATTACAGGAGGTATACTGTGGAAGAAATCCCTTAACATCTGCATCTACTTGGTAAATAAGATCATTAGCAGTTATTACATCTAATCGACATCTAACACTTATTAAAATAATACCTGAGTAGGATAAAAGGGAAGCGACAAGCTAGTGGATGATGTCATCTTGGATAAATCTTAAGTAACAGAAAATATTCACATCTTTGAAACGTGGTCACAAAAGAATGTGACCTTTCAGTTTTCAGACCTGCCTTTAGCTTTCCATATGCCATCGTTACAACCCAAGACACAATTTGTCCAAAACCAAGGGAAAATTACAGAGAATTTCACCCAGTTACTAGTAAGTAGAATAAATGCTAGTATGTAGAAATAAATAGCTTTAAACTCCCAATTCCAGGAAAAGCAAATTAATATTCTCCGAAGAATGAAATATAATTATTTCAACCCCTGAGCCACTTTAGGTATTGTTCTTAAGGAGGAATTTTATATGTGGAATTAAATGTGCTTTAGTCTCCAATATCTATGAGTTCTTCTGTTTATGTAAGCAGTGGACAACAACTCCCAATATCTAAACAACTCTGTGGTGGTTTGAGTGGAAAAAATGTCCCCCATGTTTGTGAACAATAGCTTAGTGATGCTGGTTTGGGAGTTTATGGAAGATTTACAATATGGACCCTTGCTCTAGGAATTATGTCACCAAGGATTTGAGGGTCTATAGTTTTGGCCCACTTCTAGGTCACACTCTCTTCTGCTTGCAGTCGAAGATTTGATTTCTCAGCCTTCTCTTCCTGCCTCCTGCTGCATGTTGCCTCCCTCATTAAGGACATTATCTTTTGAACTGTAAGCAAAAGTAATTATTTCTTCCATAAGCCATTTTTGATCAGACTGTCCTTTACTTTATTTTTATAACTTTAGTTTTTGAGATTATAATGTGATAGCATCACTTTTTTATTTCATTTTATTTATTTATTAAAGATTTCTGCCTTCTCCCCGCCACCGCCTCCCATTTCCCTCCCCCTCCCCCGATCAAGTCCCCCCTCCCTCATCTGCCCAAAGAGCAATCAGGGTTCCCTGCCCTGTGGGAAGTCCAAGGAACCCCCACCTCCATCCAGGTCTAGTAAGGTGAGCATCCAAACTGCCTAGGCTCCCCCAAAGCCAGTATGTGCAGTAGGATCAAAAACCCATCGACATTGTTCCTTAGTTCTCAGTAGTCCTCATTGTCCGCTATGTTCAGCGATAGCATCACTTCTTCCTTCTGTTTCATGCATCCAAACTCTCCTATGTACTGTAAAACTTTCCCTCCCTTCACGCCTTTTTTCCTTAGGTTTCTGTTGTGGATAGGAATTTTGTTACAACATTGAAGAGAATCACTAATACAATTCCTGGTGTTGTCTGAAGCCCAGGGTTTCTGTATTTTATTTCTTATAATGGACTACAGGGAAAGAGACCCCCCACACACACACACACACCAAAGGGGATAGAGGAGAGGACACTTTAAACTCTGGCTTCTGGGTAGCTTTTTCTTAGTGAGTAGCCTAGAAAGTCAGATGCCAGGAAGAACATTTGCTGACATGATTCCACACTCAGGTACCTATCTGTCAAAGATGAAGGGCTATCTTGCTCTTCCAGAGGACCCAGGTTCTGAGTTCTTTGCCAGTGCTCACAACTCTCTCTGTACCTCCAGTTCCAGAGCTTCTAACACCCTTGCTGGCCTTCAAAGGCTGCATACAAATGGTGCACAGATATAGACGCAGGCAAAGCAATCACACAATTTTTTAAATAGTAAAATAAGATAAAGAAACACATGCATTTTGGGCTTCTTTAACACTCTACCCGTTCATTTTTATGTTAACTTTCTTTATAATTTTGCTATTTATACAGATAACCAGAATGAAAAGCAGTTAATATTAGACATAACGCACTTACATATCTGCCTAATCAGGGAGACTGAAATTACTGTTGAAGAAGACTTTATAGCATTGGATTTAGAAACATGTGTATGTGTGTAGGTTTGTGATGTATCTCTGTGTGTTTATGTGTATGTTTGTGTATCTATATAAATGTGTGCCTGTTTGTCTCTATGTGTATATATGCATGCATTAATAGTAATTAAGTTATCAATTAACATAGTCAGCTAATCTAAAATATAGTCAGTTTTTTCTAGCCTTAGAAACTAAATAATGCATACAAAGCTTAACTTTCAAACAGATTGGAGTGGGTTTCTTGAAATTTAAAATCTATGAAAACTAGAATATAAAAGATATGTCTGGGTGTGCCTAACTACACTGATTTGTTAAAGTGAAAGCTTTCAATGTAGAAGATATTCAAAAACAGTTAAAGTAATTATACTAGTAAACTTTGAGTGCTCAATTAAATTTGATTGAAACACAATTGTGCCAAATTAGAGATAGCTATATCTATCTTAGTCTTTTCTAATTACTAATTAATTTGAAAAGTAGCTACTGTACAGACTCTAATAGCAATGAAACATAAAAATGATGGAAGAAGTTCTACAGCACTATAGTGTCATTTATATGCCTAGAGATTCCTTTAATAATTTAATATCTGTAAACTAGGTAGTTACCCAGGTAAACCTTTACTATTCATTTTCATATATGAAATTCTGGCCAAAGCACCAAGACACTACAGTGAAGATTAGAAACACAGTTTTCCCAAATATTGTTTTACAACAGCAACAATAACAAAAACAATAATAATACTAACCATACCTAAGAGGCCTTGCAGCCAGACTCTTCACTTAGGAATCAACAAATCTCAGAGACAGACAGGGCTTTTATACAAATTCTGAAAAATTGCTATTTTAGACTTTTTTTTTCCTCTATCTGTGAGAATTTCTCCAGGTATATGCTACTCTTAAATCATTTTAAAAGGCAAATAAATTGGAGCAGTAAAAGAGAGGTATGATTGCTCTTACAACAGAATCATGCTGGCAATTTTTGGTGGGCAGTACTATCTTTAATATTTCTAAGCTCTCATCTGCAGTGAGAGGAACATAAACTGTGAGCTCCATGCTCTGTACTTTCTTGATCGTTTGAGTCCAATTCAAGCTCACAAGTAATCGGTGGCTTTGGACGGCTTAGAAGGTCAAATGCAAAAGAAGCCCTTCTCCTGTGGGACCTATCTGCTGGTATCTTGGCACTGATAGAGAGAAACAAAGTCTTTCCTGTTTGTTTAGAGGCATATTGCTGAGACTCACTTGGTGCTGCAGCTGAGACCTCTGGTTCCTGAATTTATAGATTTCCTGAGAATAGCCTTTATGCTCTTTGACCTTTCTCCATCCTCGATTGGTTAAGTAAGGCCATATTTTCTTTTATTAGACATCTTCCTCCTTTAAGCAACTAGAATTGCTTCCTGATGAAACCATGATGAATATAAGATCGTTAGAAACAGAGTGATAGAGCATTACAGACAAGTAAAACAGAAGACTCAAACTTCATGTCCTTGAAACTGTGTCCGCCCAGTGGAAAGGAGCGGGCCTAGGATATGCAGAGATGGACTCCCCTAGCTCAGCCACAGTGATCTTCAAGTTCACTTGCCTTGCTATGGTGAAGAATTCTCAGGAAATTCTTATATCATCACAGAAATGGGATATGCATACTGGATGCTATGATTTGAACATGTTCACAAAATGTCAAAAATTAGAAAGATAATCCCCCCAATTTTTTGTTGATTGAAAGTGAGCCTTCTGAACTGTGGTTATGGTTCTAAAAGACCATCAAGAAGAGAGCACCTGCAGTTTTATAAGAAGTGGAAAAAAGAGCAGAATTTGAATGCTTGGTTTTTCAGTCTTACTGTGTGATTTCCTCTACTGTGTTATTAGTTAGCAAGAAGGTTTCCTGATAGTTGCTGGTGATCTTTGAACTTCTTGAACTCCACAGTTTGGAGGTAAAAAGTATTTTCTTTATAAACTTCCAAGTATTAAATATTTTACCATAGCAAAAGGAGATAAAAACACTGAGAATGGGAAAAGAAGTCTTCTCCAGGGAAAAGCACATCAACTGGTTATCCAATATTAAATAGTCATCCCTTAGATCATATATTCAAGTAAAACTATAAAGACTGAGAAAGGAATATACATCTCTCTCTATTATTTATGTATATATTTATGTATGTATATAATATACATGTATACATATAAGCATATACATGATATACCTATTTAAGGTAACAAAGATTAATAAAAATAAGCCATGAAATTAAAAGACAGTAAGGAAGAAAATATGGGAGGGTTTGGTGAGAGGAAAGAGAAGAGAAATTGGTGTAATTATATTATAAACTCCAAAAATAAAAGAATTAATATATATACCTAAGCATACTACATAAACACTTTTTTTTCCTCTACTGACATAACTTATTATTAGTTCAATATTCTCTTCAGAACCAACACACTGCATAAAGGATGAAATCTTCCCCTACTAAAGTTTTAACTGAAGACTGGGGTACACAATCACCCAGATGAAAATAATTTCAAAGGAAACACATCAAATCTCCCCTGCCCACCATGACTCAGTCCCAGAAATCAGACCTGGGTTTGATGAGTGAATTGAAAAAGTATCTGAAACACAGACACATGTACAAAACTTAGAGTCAGGTGGTCTAATGTGGTGAGACCAACTACCGCACAACCTGGAACCAATGTGGGTTTATTAGGAGCATCACAGGGGAGGACTTAACTAGTCTTCGTAGAAAGTCCCAGTAGGTAAGCAATGTCCAACTGCAAACATCCCAGAGGAGGAAGCCACAATTGTTAGTTTCTTCACAGACTGGTCAATAGTTCATAAATATTCAAACTTGCTCACACTATCTGGGAGGCCTAATAGCAGGTTTACTACTCTCAGTGCAGATAACGTCCCTCCGGTTTAGTCAGCAGAGCTCAGCAAGTCATGTTTCCAGGATTCACAGAAGGGTTGTATAACTACAGGGTAGTAGAGACTTGCATCCAATCAAGATTATGGTTCCGAACTCCTGTACAACTTCTGGAAAACCATTTTATAAGTTAGGGAACTAAAAGTCTTAAAAAGAGTAAGGAAAGAAAGCCAAATGCCACGCAAAAACAAACTGTGAATTATGTATGTACTTACATATAGTTTTACTCAATTAGAAAACCAAATTCAATAGTGTACTACAACTAGAATTATGGATTGGATAGATACAAAAGCAATTATTTGAAATGAATGTGATGAGTCATTTCAAAACTTGTCTTTGAGATCCATGAATTATATTACCTCCTTCTCATCTCATATCTGCATTTGTAAACAAAATATATTTCAAGGAGTTCTATTCTCTTGGAATCATTTAAATAAAATCTCTGCAAGGTTAAGGTAGACGTTCAGTACAATGATTTTTCTAAGAACTTTAATAGTAACAAATCTCATTTAGTTAGCGCAAGGTCCTTTAGCATTATCTAAGTTGGCTGTTAGGATACCAATGACCTTTTGAAATGTAACTCTGGGCCAGTCAAATATGCTTTCTGAGCTTTTATGAGAATAAAAACTCATTCATAGCTAGCATGTGCCAAATTAATTCTAATTAGCCATGTCCAGGTTATGTCACTGAATTATTGCTGAGAATAATGTCATTGTTTCAATAATAAAAATACAGTCCTGATCTTAGTACTGAATTTTTTAGGCAAACCATTATGTTATAGCTAGAAAGATTACCTGAGAGAGAGAGAGATACAGCTTCTGAATTCTTCTTACCCAAGAGTCCCAAACTGACAGGGAAACAGAAGCACTACTGTGAAAAACACTCAGAACTTTGTCCATAACAAAGGCATCATCTTCCATCAGAAGGACTTTACAGAGATATGATTCTGATGCTTTCTCTACCTCAGGGAAGGGAACCAACTCATACCTAGGCCCTGTCACCCCCTTACATCATATATGTGTAAAATAAAATAGAAACAGAAGGAAATTCAAAGAAAGAAGAAATTTTCAAGCCAGAAGAGGTGATGGTAGCGAAGAGGTAGAAAGAAGTCTGTTCCACTTATGGAAGGAATAGAAACTAAGGCCAAGACCCAAAGTTACAGGTCTAAAGAATCAATACAAATCTCATAGAAGGTTCTCTCTATCCCAGACACCCTATAAACATGTAAAGCATAGGTTCTTTTTTTTAAATTTATTTATTATGTATACAACTTTCTGCCTCCACACACCAGAGGAGGGCGCCAGATCTCTTTACAGATGGTTTGGAGCCACCATGTGGTTTCTGAGAATTGAACTCAGGACCTCTGGAAGAGCAGACAGTGCTCTTAACCTCTGAGCCATCCTCTCCAGCCCATAAAGCATAGGTTCTAATCACAGTCTATTACAGTGTGAAGACCTGTAACACATACAATGTTCAGATCACCATGTGAGAAAGTGATTGATTATGTTGGAATGTTTTATATTGATTATATTTTGGGGATGTTATAATACCAAAGCATAGAGAACTTTAAGATGCATGTGTTTGTAACAGTCTTGGAGGCTGGAGGCAGATTCCTAAGCAGCAGATCTCACATCTAGGGAAGATACCCATCCTGGTCTATAAGCAGCCTTCTCTTCCTGTGTCCTCACACGACGGAATGAATGAAAGAGCTCTCTAAGGTCTCCTTTCAATTCAACTGTTCACACTCAAGAGAATTAGTCACCTCAAGAAGGTCCCACTTCAACAAATAGTCCAGAAAAATTATAGTAGATAAAACACAGCTCAAATACAACATGTGTAAGTTCAATTACAACTGGTTTTAAAGTGAGTAATATAAGCTATACCAATTTTAAAGACTGGGATTGTGAGAATGGGATATAAAGATAAAACCACATATCTATTAGAAATCCAGGCAGTGGTGGCGCACACCTTTAATCCCAGCACTCCAGAGACTGAGGCAGGCAGATCTCTGTGAGTTCAAGGCCAACCCGGCCTACAAGGCTTATTCCAGGACAGGCACCAAAGCTACAGAGAAACTTTGTCTCAAAAAAATCCATTATAAATGGAAATTTTAAGTAATGAAAGACATGAAAAAAGATATGCTGTAAGATGACCACTAATTGAAATAACCTCCACATTTCTTCATCTGTAGAAATGCTTCTATATTGTAGGTTTATAATAAACATACTTTAGTAAGCACTACAAACAAACCTTAAAACATCTCTGCACTTTACGATAACTACATCTAGAGTATAGCTAAGTTAATAGGGAATTATCCTTGGAAGGAGTAACATTAGGGGCTGCTCCAGAAAATTGATATCAAAGAGTTCATTAGAGAAAGAACATTAAGAAATGCATAATCCCCTTCTTCTCATGGATGGTGTTAGGCAAGGAGGACTAAATAATGATTTTCTTCAAATACTAGCAATAATTCTTGAAAACCTCAATAAAGAAGCTGACTCTGCTTAGTTGGTCTCCCTACCAATATTAATCTGAAAGCGCACCTTCAAAGCCAAATAAGCATAATGATTGGACATAGTATATTTCCACACTTATAGTTGTTTGTGATAATCCATCATGTCTAATTAAGAAACTTGGCAAGTTGTAAATCTTAAGGTTATCCCCTGATTTTTGCTACAATGTATGTATAAAATTTCTTCGTGGTTCTTGGCAGTGGTTTTCAGCTAGAAAAATGCTTAAAAGAAAAATTTGAAAACTAATGATGAAGAGAAAATAAATTAAAACAAAATTTTATATTCCTCAGAGATGTCTAAGAAATAACACATAAGAAGATGAATTACATCATTTTATATTTATAAATCAGGATATTTTACTGGAAATGAGTATTTTTATTAAATTAGTAAATGTGATTCAACACCATCTTCTCAGAAGGGTACTAGTTCCTGTAATAAATGTGGTTAAAATGGCATGCTTGGTGCAGTCGGGACCAATCTCTGTAAACTATTTTCAAAACTATTCTAAATGCCAGCCAATTTCCCATGAATTTAAAATAGAACATGTAATGATTAAACCTTGGATTAAGATGTTCAGTTGGACAATTTTAGAATACTAATAGGTTAATTCAATAAATAATAGTCATCTGATGAAAATAATTCATCTTTCAAAAGTCTTTCTTTCAAAACATAAAATAATAGGCCTTTATTAGGCAGATTTCTAGTTCTCTAAATAAATTACAAGATAACTAAATATATACATATATAAATGAATATGTTTACATAAATATATTCCCATGAGTATAATTAATATTTTGAAAGTCAGCGTGGTCTATAACAAAGAATATTTATGATTGAATATATGAGTTTAGAGATTAGGATTAAGGGACATTGATTTGATATAGTAAGGCATTATTAATAAAGTGAGGAGAAAAACTGATAAATTGGTTTATTCTTTGAAGAATTAAAAATAGCTACTTTGTAATAACAAACCCACTTCTTTTCTCTTTCAGTAGTGAATATAGCTTTCCATTTTTCTGAAACCCTATGCATGTTCATTGAACAAATCTGTATATCTAAGTACCTATGCCACATGCGGTTCAGAAGTAAGATTTTTGTAGGTAAGTGGAGTGAAGATTGCCACCGTCAAATCACACAATATGGAAACCAGAAAACTCAAGTAAAATAAGAAAAATTGGAAGTGCAGGTATATAGTTGTCTTATACCGTGTCCAGGAAGACAGCGATCCTTCACTACTGTCCCTGTCACTGAAATAACAGGTGAGAACAGAATTCTCTCCAATAAAGAGGAAATAGCAGTATGACAGCTGAACATGTCAGCTCAGCAGGAAATAAGCAACAGCAATGCCAAGCTGTTTGGTCAAATTGGGCGATTAGTAAAGCTTATATGGAGAAATTTGGTCCTTAGTTCTCAGGTAATGATTACCAAATGCATAAGTATAAAGATGAACTGGAAAACCGTTGTGGCAGTCAAGGAGAGGAGATAGAGGTCCGCAATCAGTCAGCAACCATAAACATGGAGACAGAAGCAGCAGCAGAAGACTCAGAGAGATGAAATTAAAAATTAGATGTGAGACAGCAAGCATTTATTCGGAAGTTGGGAACCTTGATGACCAGTTTTACAATGTTAAATTATTAAACAATTTATAAATTTAATAGAAAATCAAAAATTAGGTAACAGCAGGAAAGAATTGGGAAGCATTTTGTCTTAATAAACTACTTCTCAGATAAGTAGGAATCTGTTTCAGCCTCTGTCTGAGGTTCTTCCTGATCCTCCTATTTCTCTCTGTCAATAACCCCTGAACTCTCACTGTACCCAGGAAATGTGAATGCATCTTAATACATGAGTCTAGACACCAAACTGAACCATTTTGCCACTGGGAAACATTTACTATGGACAGAATAACATTATGAAAGTCCATTATTTTGTCAATTATCGCTGATTAATTTAATAGGAAACAAACACATTTTCGTTTTTGTTGAAACAAACAATGGACCATGTAGAATTTAACAGAGATTCAGGAAATAAAACACTCAAAAAAGGGCTGAAATCACTGGTCTTGCTAACTCATTTAGTTAGCTAATTGGGAAACAAAACACACCTCAGCATCCCGACAGGGGCACTGGGAAGTGAAAGTCAGGGACCACCCTAGAGCAGGAAGAAACTTCCAATGGGTTATCCAGCTTTCAGGAATCATTTTTCAAAGAGTAAAACCTTTACTTTAAAATCTTGCTATGTTTAAAGGTACATCCTCTACTCAAGAATTTGGCTCAAGGTTACAAATACACTCATGAGTAAATCACAAGAGGTCAGGTTAAAAAGTGAAAAAAAATGATAATAATAAATATACAACAACAAATTATCCACTTACTCACTTAACCCAGAAAAGTTAAACTTTCTAAAACGAAAAGAAAGCGAAATTGAAAAATAGAAGCAACTAGGATTCAGTAGTATCTTGAGCGACTATAATTCATTTTAGTCATGTTTGATATTCAACAAACATTGGGACATGAAAAAATTGTATGTGTGTGTATGTGTGTGTGTGTGTGTGTGTGTGTGTGTAAAACTTATGAAATAAAGGGGTTACATATGGCTTTTTAAAGGAGCCTTGGTGTCAATTATCTCTCCTCTAATCTCACCTTCTGCCATTTAAACCTCCCTCGTCATCAATCTCCCTTTCTCGTTTATATCGCCTGTATTCTACTATTCCATTCTGTTACATTTTATCTTCTTCCTCCTCACCAGTGGATCCTTTCAAGTTTTCTGGTATCTATCGGTACTCTAAATTAAAGATGAAAATAAAGAGATTTGACATTAAGATCCACCCATGAGTGACGCATGAGACAAGACACTTCTCGGCACGGGTTACATCCCTCAGCACAAAACGTCATCAACATGAACCCTTAGAACTTCAATAATGACCAGTGTAGCAAAATATGGACCTTGGTAGCATAACAACATGGATATTATTGGGGTAGTAACAACTGTCCTACTGAATTCAGAGCCTGATTCATAGAAGAAAACATATGCCTGCTCTTGTAAACATGGCCAAAAGCCTGATGGGGGAACTCATAGATCCCAAGCCTGAGTCTACTATTATTATTTTACTGAATGCACGTACTATCACAAAACATTAGCCAAATCAGTGTATTTTTACCCATAGAACAGTGCAACTCTCTGACCTCTTTAGAGAAATCTCTTTCCGTAGTAAATGATGGTTAACACAGAAACTCATAAATGGACAAAGTGCAGAGAAGAAATGATGTGGAAAATTCAGCTCTAAATGAGACATCTCTACTACATGCTTCCCCAGTTAAAGATGAGGCACAGCAACTCTAGCATCCAGAGTTAAATGAAATTAAGAGTGCCTCTATTGCACCTTTAGGCCTATATTGCCATGCTGGCCACTGATGTGGTGCATAGGCATCAAACCTGGATAGGACTATTGGAAACCCTGGAAACATGCATAACCCCTTCTGGTACTATGGAAGCTGGTCCTCAGAGGTCCTATCAAGCTAGAATTTTCTGTGTCCTGTGGTTAAAGTACAGTCTGGTCAGCGTAATGGATTTGCCTTCAATCTGTGACAGGCAACATAGAGTGACAGAGAAGTCTAATAAATGAGATCATGTATTTAGGAGCATATAGATACATACAGATAAAATTACACACACTTAGACAGATCGATTCCCATATTTAGGAACATATAGATATATATAGGTAACATTATACAGACTGAACAAGGAGTTTTCCTATATTTAGTAATATATATGCATAAACACATACATATGCACATATGTATGTAAACCATTAATGGATAAAGGAGCTACGCATTTAAAAACAGCAAAAAATATCATATGGGAGAGTCTGGCTGGAGGAAGGAAAAGAAAAGGGGAGAATAATGTAAGTATATTATAATCTCAAAAATAAAATGAATAATTTTTAACAATTATCATTGCCATTAAAACCACTTTTAAAACCACTACTGGAGTTTTCAGATGCTCTTCAGTGTCTTTGTCAGGAAGAAATGTCTGGCAACTCAATTCACAGTGGTGGTCACTCAATAGCATTTCTCTATAACAATCTTATCAATGAATCAATAATGGATCACAAAACCCCTTTCTTCTCCACTGCTTATACTGTCATGATTCCATCTCTTTAAATTTCATGTGATTTCCAAAATTATCTCCTCAGTGAAGTTCTTCACTGTCTTCTTGAACACTGTCATTCAAGATGTGTTTCTCACTGAAAGATCTGGCCTTTCAGAATTTGCTCTGGACACAGCTCTTTGATTTTGCAAATTTCCTGGACAGTGTTTGTACCTGGCATCCAGAATGCATTGGTATCTTTCATTGTGGCTTCAGTGAGAAACCCAAAGCCCCTGCATGCCTATTACCACTGTAAATGTCCCTCTGTTGATCACAACGGCCCTGCAGACTTTGATCATTGTTTCAGAGAATGACCTTCAGACAGAAGATATAGAAGTTTAGACTCATCAGAACACTCTTAATTATCATTGCAGTGGGAGGAAGAGATTCCAAGGATGCTTCCTCAGATGTGTCCATAGAGTGGAATACATTTCTTAATTCATTCTAAAAACATCAATACTATAAGAACACATGACAAGATTTGGAAGTCTTTAAATTTTCAAGCATTATTTTCAACCCATTCTATCTAGGTGATAGATTCTGGAAATAGTCAACTAGAGTACAAGTGAGTCCTATTCATTATAGACGAGATTATGTAGATAAGACCTAGTTATACTATACCAGACATAAGACTATACAATTTTCAAACATTATTTCCATAATTTAGGCTCCTTGGGCACCATACATCTACTTCTAAAATCAAGCGTATCCAAGGTTTTAACATTGTGACATGATGTAGCCAAGCACATAATTTATGCTTAAGAACCACACACTGGAGTTACAAAACACACCCAGAAAAAAATTTTATAACACTTTAAGTCTAAGATGTCTGATGGTCCTCATTCATAATCATTTTAGGAAAAGTGTAACCACATGTGGCCAGTTGGGCACAGATTGGACTTGCCTGCCTGTCAATCAAGATCATTTCTACTGAGAACAGACATAAATCATCACAGGATAAAATGTCAAAATTTAAATTTCCAAAGACGAAGTGGTCTAATTTACAATTTCTTCATCCAAGATGTTATGACGCATCACTACACCCATAATTGGTTTGACATTGAATTTGATAACATGAAACATCTGGCCTCACTCCCATGGTGACCGATGAGAACAATCTCTGAAGCTGGGACAAATTATCCTCTCGAAGAACAACAGCTGTCTCTATGATCTATAAATATGTCTTCCCCCTTTACCCAGAAGAATATTCATGTCACAGAAAAGTAGAGACAAGGGCATTATGGGAGGTGTGGTTCTGATGGAAAGCCAACTGTTCTTCATTTATCTTTCTGGTGTCCAATGAGTCTGTCTTTCACTAAACAGCTGTGCCTTCTTACCCTTTGATTGCACACAACCGAGCTATACACGTTCCTGATCTTTGAATACACTCATGAAAACGTAAAGGTTCACTTTTTTGTGCTATTTTTTTATTACCTCAAGAATGAACCCTTTTCAGAGTTTCAGTATTTGACATAAGACATATAAAAATTTATTAACTGTCAAGAAGAGAAATCCCTACATCTCTCCCCTGTATTGGTGTAATATACATCCTACACCTCAAAGCATAAATCAGGAGAGTAGTAAGATGACCCTACTGTTCTAAATTACCATTCTACTCTTGTTCCCCTCAATAATGCACTGATATGAGACAATATAATAATAAGTTGCAATTCTAGAAACATTACCATTATAGACAACATAGATTATGCATACTAACTTGCTGTTGAGTATCCTCAAATACAGCCTTTGGCTTTGAATACTTTTGGAAAATTCAGAACAGTTTCTCAAGCTACATGTAGGAGAGACACCATGTTCCATTACCATAGATACTACTTTCTTTCTCCACCCATTCGCTGATAGACTCACAGGTCATTTCTGTGAATTAGCTACTGGGAACAGTGTGACACTGAGAAAGGTAATGAAGTCCCTTTGGTAAGTAACTTCATCAAGTTCAATAAAGCCTAGAGGTGGGATTTCTGGGTCATATGGCAGCTGAAATTTTTTTTTTCATGGATATCTAGTTTCTCATAATTACTATGCTAATTTACAACCCCACTTGAAGTGCACAAGGTTTCTCTTTTCTCTCTATGTTTATACTTTATATTTTTGATAATATCTATTCTGACAGGAATATATTATCTCATTAAGATTCTAGATTGAATGTCTCTAAATGATTGAAAAGAATATTTATATAGAGTGTGTGTATATGCTAATAGTGTGTGTGTTACTTTTAGAAATGTATATTTAGGTGTCTTGCTCGCTTTAATTAGTTTCCCTTATTTCTTACTCTTGGCATTTTAAGGGTTTTTTTTTTCGATTTAAGATGTTAATCCCTTATCAAATAGATGGTCTGCATTTCCTACCAAGTAATAGGCTACCTCTGCACACTGCTAATTTCTTTCTATTGCTTTTTTTCTTTGTAGCTGTTTTATTTAAGCACTTTGTTTAACTCAGAAAGAACATTTCCCAGGCCTACTGAGTACTTTCTCTTCCTTTGCCCTGAAATCAATCATTTATCTAGGAAGCATTTGTTTTACACAAAGAATCTGGGTTTGGGGGAAAAAAATATTATGGAATGAAGAGATTGCTTTGAGGTTAAGCGCACTTAATTAATGCTCTTACAGGTTTGGTTCCCAGGACCAACTTCAGTTATGCGAAACTACCTGTAACTCTAGTCGCAGGGCAATGATCTCTGGCCCTGGTGGGCACTTGTATACATATGGTGCATATAAACTCACGCGGTCACACAAACATACACATAATTAACATCAGAATTTTTAAAAATTATTCTGTTTGAGGCTGTGTCTGTCTCCTGCTCTCACAACCATTATAGTACAATGAGCTGCTTAAAGACAGTGCCAGGGCAAGCAATAGTCAGACAGACAGTGGGAGAGTCTGTGCCTTGTGGAGGAAAGTCAACTAAACACGGGCAAAGAAAGAACTAAGAAACTAAGAAGCAAATTGTCCTTGCGTGCATTCTTTGGGCAGCCTTGCTGGGAGGAACGCAAGAAGAATCACCAGGATGCTTCTGTCAGTTCCCAGGGCTTCTTAGAAGTACTCAGGGAGGTGAAATTATGTCTGCCAAAGAAAAGAGGGAATTTGAAGACATAGAAAAGGTTGACAACTCTCGCTGTTAAAGAAGAGAAGTGAAAACTCTACATCCCCTGAGAGGGGAGACCAAAAAGAAGTTCAAAGACCCCCAAATGTGCCCAAGAGGCTTTCTTCAGCCTTCCTCTTGTCCTGTTCTATGTATTGACCCTAAGGAATCAAAGGAGGACACCCCGACTTATCCATTGGTGATGCTGCAAAGAAACCGGGAGTGATGTGGAACAATATTCCTGCAGATGACAGGCAGCCCGGTAAAAAGAAAACCGCCACGCTGAAGGGAAAATACCAAAAGGACATTGCTGCCTACAGACTTAAAAGGAAAACCCAATGCAGTGGAAAGGGGGTTGGACAAGGCTGAAAACAGCAAGAAAAAGAAGGAAGAGGAGGATGAGGATGCAGAGGATGAGGATAAGCGGACGGCAGGCGTGAAGATAGTGAAGGTAGCTCAGTTTTTATCCTTGTCTGTAAAGGATACACCCCATACAAAAATCACTCCTTTTAAATAAAAAACATTGAAATATAAGCTAAGGAAGATTTTTTTCTTAAACTATACAGTGTTTTTCCTGTATAGTTACCACACTACAGAATGTGTCAGATACTGGTGATATTTTTAATAGCCACTGACCTTGCCTGGTACAGTGCGTGTTGAAAACTGGCATGGAAAGCATTTTTTAGAAATTATTTTATTTATATGATTATTTGCTTTTTGTGCATGGAAGAGGTGCTGTGTATGTCACAGGTGTGTGTATGAAGGTCAGAGGTCAATGTCCAGTAGGCAGCTCTCTCCCTGAACTCTATGTGTTCTTGGGGTTGAACTCTGTTCAGGCTTAGTGGTAAGAGTCACTGAGCCATCTTGTAGACTAAGTGGAAGTGATTTGAGTAAAAAATGATCACTGTTTAGGTATCTTCACTTTATAAATCTTTGTTAGAAAAATAACATAAATATATTCATATAGATAATAGAGATAGCTCAGTCGTTAAGAGAGCTTGCTGTTCTAAGTTCAGTACCCAGCATCCATGTCAGACATCCTGTCACCCCATCTCAGACAATCCAATACCCTCTTGTGTCCCTCAATGGCATTCACACACACATTCATAAAGCCACACACAGACACATACACACACATAATTAAACAAACACTTTTAAAACTTTTGAACTATTCATGCACATAAATACTGTTTATATTTTTTATGTGTATATTTGTGTTCACATGCATTTGTATACACATGTACAGAGATGTGAGTTATGGCCATATGTGGCTTGTAAACCAACTGTAATTCCAAATCTAGAAGATCAGACAACCTATTCAGTCTTCTGTAATCAACCACATAAGTAAGCAAGTATCCACGCACGAATACATGTAAGTACATAATTCAAAAATAAGTATACACATAAATGCACATGTTGCAGAAATCAAGATATTGCATCCATGCCTTTAGTTTAAATTCATTTTCAAACTTTTGTATTACTTTTGGAGCGTACTTATTACTATGCGCCAAGAGATAGTTTCAAACTCATGGTCACATAGACAGCCTTCATTAATCTCGGTGTGGCACAAAATAAAACAAATAGATGCGAATGGGGAAGAGGAAGGCTGACAGCATGAATAGAAAACATTTACAAAATCGTAAAAAAAAATTTTAAATGTACCAAACAAGGTAAAACACTATCAGTATAAAATCTAAGGTCGGTTACAAGTTAATTATGTCCATTTGGGGAACTGCTTCTATTAAGATGCCATTGTGGAAGGTTTCATCTCTTTAAAATCTTATTAAAGAATTAATAAAATATTCCATGTGGTTCAAACTCACTTTTGGAACCTCCACAATACATTATGATTTAAAAACCCAACATTTTTGCTCAAGATTAATATTCTCCCATATATTGGCACAAAGAGTCTCTGGATAGGTTTTACAGGAGTAAATTATAGAAATTCTCTCCTTACAAATTTTCTCACCAGCAAAGGTGTGCGGGACTTATTTCATGTCTATGGTTTCTTGTCAAGTACTCAATTTTAGGTAACTTTCTGATGGTTTAAAACATCCATTTAAAGTATGAAAGGAAATCTGACTCGTATTACTATATAATTAGTAGAAGAGAAAGAGACCAGCAATTTGCTTAAAGAGCAAATAGCTGAGAAATACCCAACTCTGCATCTTCATTAATAAAGTCACTGTAGGTCAATGCTCCCAGTTGGAAGCCGATCATTATCCTTCCTCATGGGGATATTAACATGTTTAATTTGGTTTACCTTTGGCTATATCTCCTGAGTTTCATTTCTCTACCCAATTCTTATTAAGCTTTCATTGATTATATCAACAACTCTGCTTTGTAAATTAAAATAACCTACTATCCACTCTCTCAGCCTTCCATATGTGCTTATTTTAGTCTTCCAACCCTGTTTGATAATGCCTCCTTTACTGGGTGATAAACTATCTCTAGTGGTTTTACCATGCTTATTCAATAAACTTGATTTTTACATCCAAGTACAAATGAAGTAATAGCTTGGTATTCCATTTCAAATTGAAAATGAAGAGTAACAAAATTAAGTTGTATAAGACACAAGCAATCTGCTTTCTGCATGCAAGTCTACATGCAGATTCTACCAGAAGCTGTACACAAAAATTAACTCAAGATGACTAATCAACTTCCTGAAATATATAAAACTATAGAATTTGTAGAACAGGTCAATATAATTAGGATTTCCACAATCTTATCAAACATTAAGTTTAGATTTCTTTTAGTTCTTGTTACCAAATTCCAGAGCCTTTGACAACTGATTTAGGTTATGTTTTCTAAAAACCAATACAAATATGAGACATAAAACCAATAAGATATAAATACTAGTCTTGCTGACTTAGGATAAACATAAGTTTATCTAAAAATCTAATCCATTTCTTATAATTTATCAACATTCAATGTTCATTCTATAGTATATGCTTTATGTATCATAAACCAAATAAACTGTCTAGCACATGGTATTTTCCTGCTTTCTGTAGTTAAAACCAACTAATTTTTTTTTAATTTTCAAGACAGAGAACATCTGAACCAAAGGATAAGCCATATCTACTTGAGATTTAAACTCCGATTTCCTATAAAGCACATTATTGATCAAAAGATGCATACTTATACCTCTGCCTTCTGATATTTAACTCTGAGGACAGTGTTCATCAGAAAAATGTTCTTTTGGCTCCTCTTTGTCAATTGATTTCCCATGTGAGTCTTAAATCCCAAATTACCTCATTAGGGCCTCAAATGGTCTTATTTATTAGGCTTCCTTATTTTATTAAGACAACATGATAACCACATATGTCAATTGCTGTGATTATTCTCTCCCTCCCCAAACCCCATAAAAAAAACTAAAAGTCATTAAATTCAAGAGAGGAAAAGAAGGTAAAAAGTTAATTATTGTAAGTTCAATTTACAGGAATATAAGATAAAAAGGAATGAGGACGACCAGATGCCAGTAAATTTAGTAAACTGTTCACTCTTACCTTAGCAGAGACAAAAGAAACAGAAGGGGAATCATGAAAATAACCTATCACCAGAATGGTATAGATTAGAGGAGTGTGATATTGGCAAAACTTTCAGGGATAGCACAGAACAGAAGCAGGGAGGTGAGTTGGCAAGTCAACCAAGTATTGTCCCTTATGATTATTCATTAAATTGCTATACAAAATCTTATCTAAACACTGGAATACAGTGAGAAATCAGGCATCAGCTTTATTCTCAGTGAGCTTAGCATTCTTGAGTAGAGGAACGATAGAGCTTAACTAATAAATTTGATTTTATAACAGAAGTTTATATTTGCACTGTAGACAAGCAAATGAATACTATTGCTGAGACTCAAGAAGCCAAAGACATGAGCAGTGTGGTTTATGGGTAAGATGAGGCCTCATTGAAGGTTGGGTGATAAATAAGATACTAATAGGAAGAAAGGAAAGAGGAGCTACTGTGTATAGAAACTGCACAGTTTGTACTGTGTGATTAGCAAATTGTATCATATGATGTGGATCTGGTGGTGTGGTGTTAAGCATAAAAGTTCATGTTATTTCTGCTGTGTTTTTTGATGACTACTTCTCAAGATATAGACAAAATGCATTCTGGTATAAAAAAAAAACAGTATCTCTGCTGTTATGCTTTCCAAAGTTTTTAAATATCTTCTATCCCACAAAAACTACAACTATTTCCAGTTCAGGAGCTATTGGTTTTTGCCCCTCCAGTTTCAGAAACTGGCATAGACCACTGGTACATTGTAGGGACATAGAAAGGCTGCACTGAATTCACTCCTGATCCCATATATACGTATATGACAAGGGATTGTAGAGGAGAGCCCAGCAAGAAAAACTTCTTGGACAAATCTGAATTTTAAGAATCTCATATTCTTTGAAAACTTCTCCTGTGTGTCATCAAGTGGTGTAATCTTCCACAATTGATACCGTAATCTGCCTACATCATCATCAATGATTAAAATTTTGTATTCTTATTCTCATCAAATCACGACTGGAGAAACATTTCAACTATAATAGGGCTGATTTCAGAGTAATTTGCCACTAACATATGAGTGGTAGGTATCATGTGTAAGATTTTAACTAAAAGAACAGAACTGCACTTTCAGGGCGCTGGTAAACTTAACCCTTCCCTGACTTAATGAAATTTACACAGCTTCTGCCCTTCTTAGATCTTCTCAACAGGTGCTATCAATAAGTCTTCATTAACGAATATTTAGACATTTCTGTAAATTAATGTGTGTGAAATACAGCGAATTATGAAAGCAACCACACAAAATTTCTCTATTGGGGTGTTCACAATGGTAGATAAAGAACCAAACATATACTCTTAAGTACAGGACCTTAGAACCTGGTTTATTATTTCCAATATGGATATGCACTAGTTCATTCTCAATTTATTTATCTGAGGTAAGAGTATGTCTCCATATGTAGCTCTGTGATTGAAGAGAGAAGTGAGGAGATGAATATAATGTTTGGTGCAATATGTACATAGTTGAAGTAGTTTGAGTGTTAAATTTTCCTCCTTCTAGCTTCCAGTTTGGAAGGATATCAGAACATCAGGTATCATTATAAATTGGTAGGATCAAAATCAGAGTTTTAGCTGCCACAACTGTATATACTAGGAAGGCTCAGATTCCTTTTCTTTTATAAGTGGCCACCAGAAGTGACCATCTCCCTAAGTTGATTGCCTAGAGGTTGCTTGAACATCAAGCCTTCCCTCTCAGATCCCAGACAACATCTGTTCAGTCTCATGTGAAGACTATTTTAGGAGTATTTCCAAATAAATATTTTTTAGTTCGAAACTATAGACAGAGAACGGAGTCTCTGTTTTCATCATAGTTGGAGAATCAGTTTATCTCTCATGCACCCATGTCCTTGACAGCTACATCTGAAGCCTGCATACAAGTTAGCCTCTAAATATTCTATCGTGTCTATAACTTGACATTGAAAGGAGGTTCTCCTCCTGCATTTATAGTGTTCGCTAAGGTAGAATTTCAAACATGTGACACCCAATGACATCTAGGGGGCTGACTCAAGATCTCAGTTGGTGAAGGTATGAACTGCATTTGTTAATGGTTATTCAGCCATGTCTTTGAGGAGAACTC
The DNA here is from genome assembly GCF_000317375.1 of Microtus ochrogaster. Lineage (NCBI taxonomy): Eukaryota > Metazoa > Chordata > Mammalia > Rodentia > Cricetidae > Microtus > Microtus ochrogaster. The sequence continues at coordinate 5,668,092 of NC_022023.1, forward strand.
AGACCACACAGTGAAAAGTAGCAGTGCTTTGCAGAGGTAGCTGGACCGCTGCTGGTTCATGTGTCCAAAAATATGGGAAGATATTAACATGATGTAAATGCTCCAGGAGGGGAGCAGCTGATTTTTTGTGCCAAGTGACTCTATTAGGGATTTAAATTGATACAATGCTTACTTGGGTTTACAAAAATCATCTTGTCAGGAGTTAGTGGATATTTGAACAAAGCACAGCACAGAAAAGAAGTAAAGGTGTGACCTACTTAGAAAACTGACTATTGACATGTAAGAAATTGAAATTTATTGGCATCGCTACTCTAACAGTATTCTATGAGGCAGGTACTAGGAATAATGTTGTCTAGTAGTTGAATAAAGCATGAGGCAGTCATGCATGGTTTTCCTCTATCATCACAGTTTCCATGAAGTATAGAGTCATGCCCACATAGTTTTTATTTAAAGCTGTTCTACGTCATGGATAGTGAGATGCCCAATTCATTCAATAGAACCACAAAACATACTTATTTCAGAACTATACTGTTTTTCCAAACACACAAACAGAAAAATACTATACTGGCATACATTGACATTGAAGAGACCTGTGCTTTAACATTAGTATTTATACGTCAATTTACCTAAAGTTTCAAAGTGTCATCCTAAGTAGCAAGAAAAATTAAATTACCATAATATTTACAGACTTATTTTAAGACCTAAGAAAGATTATATGCTCATATAAATTATCTGATAATATGTCTTACACCAAACTATGATCTCAAATCTTACCAGATATTGTGAAACTGTATCTTCACATAAAAACCATTTGGGCTATTAACTACTGTGAGTCCTCTTATGAAACAACATACTTTAGTTGTCAAGGAGAACAATCTTTGGCTTTCTCAATAGAAGATACATATCTGTAGAGAAGCTAGTAATTTAGTGTACCTGTTTATAGGGCTCTTCTTTTATGGCTATGTCTCTACTACAGAAGATGGATGCACAGTGTCCAGAATTCTGCTGCAGATTTGGGGTAGGAAGGACTGAATCCGCACCGTGAAACACATTGGAAGAGCCACAGGTACCTATGAGAGAATAAGCTCGCTGTTTTCTTTGATCATCACGCTCTGTTTTATCATCATGCATAAGGAGACATAGGGAAGTAGAGTTTTGAAATGTACATGTTAGGTGATACATACTTGAAATATTTTACTTAAAACTCATAAAAATAAATGAAAAATGATAAGACCAAATTTTGCAGGAAATTTGCATCATCTCAAGTAACTTTCCCTGTGTCACGTGGTAAAGAAATTGTAAGTATGACTATCTCACCAAATATGGATTGTCCGATAGCCCATAATCTTTTTTTTTTTTTTTTTTTTTTTTTTTTTTGGTTTTGCAACACAGGGTTTCTCTGTAGCTTTGGTGCCTGTCCTGGAACTAGCTCTGTAAACCAGGCTGGCCTCGAACTCACAGAGATCTGCCTGCCTCTGCCTCCCAAGTGCTGGGATTAAAGGCCCGGCGATAGCCCATCATCTTACTGTGCATGCTAGGAAGCTTTTGTTTCTTGTGTTCTGAGAGCAGAAAATATTTCCCTAGGCACAGAAGTGGAAATGAATTGCAAGTATACTGGCAAAGATCCCAGAAGGAGAGGAGGAGAACTTACTGGTGGAACTGGGGGCACAGGTATGGGTACAACTAATGAAAACCAAAAGAGAACACGGAGGACATACTATAACACCAAGGACAGAGGAAGGAGAGCAACGAACAGCTCTGCACCAGACGGGAAAATAAGAAAGCAAACGCAGAACCTGTAGACCATCCCAAAGTGAGAATTCCAGTGGGAAAAGGCTGCGGTGGCTACATGTGGCCAGTGGTGACATAGCCTAACAGGGAAAAGTTTGAAGAGCACAGACCATACTTTGCTCTCCTCTACTGCTTCTCCGTAGTCAACCTTCTGGGAGCAGAGCTCGAAGAAGCCCTTTGACATGGTCCAGAATTACCTCCATCCCAGAAGGGAGAGCAAAAGAAAGACTCAGATACATAATTGGAAAATAAGCAAGCAACTGTGTTAACATGACTCAAGGTTAGCGTGGGAAATCTGCATTGCCAGCCCAGCGCCCACTGAGCATCCAGCAAACTGAGCCCTGTTCTTGGGGAAATTCTCATGATCAAATCTGTGGGGTCTCGTGTGAAAGAGTGAAAACACGTTTCTAGAAGACAAGGGCTTTAGGTGTCAAGTGCAGCACCCACCAGGGAGCCTAATGCAGTGAAATGAGCACATACAGTCACTTATATGAGCCCCTCAACCTGTTTCATCACTTCATCTCCACAACAATTGATATCTCCTTTTATGGTATATGTGCTGTAGTTTGCTTTTATTTGTTTTTTTACCATTGCTCGTTTATTTAGTTGTTGTGAGTCTTAAGTAAAACATGTCAAGCTTGCAGCACCTAGCACCCTGTCTTTCCACAGCCTGGCGAAAGGCCTGTCAACAAGGAAAGACAATTTATTTTTTTTTTCTTGTTGTAGATCTCTGCAGGTGTTCTAAGAACCCCATGGTACAGGTTTAATCCCTCCTTCCCAAAATCTACAGCAAGCTCCCTAAACATTCCTATTTTCCATTTTCTGAGCAAAAAATCATGCTTTTAAAAGAAACTAGTAGTTGAAATGAAAAGATAACATTAAGTCATGATCCCATTTGCTAAAGTTAATCACCGTTTTGACTATTTGTCCAAGTATAATTTTATTTTCTTCTTCCTCATACTTGCAAACACCCTATAGGCGCCCAATTCACAAATGTGGTCTTAAGGTCAGCAGCATGGGACCTTGAGAACTTGATAGAAATGCAAATTATTGGAACTCCTGGCAGACCTACTGAAGCAGAAAGCAGTGCTGAGATTCAGCAATTTGTGCGCTAACAAGCCCTCTAGGTAATATGATGGATGCTGAAGTTTAAGAACAATTTGTGCACTCACTATTTTACATTCTGATTTCTTTGCTCAACATTATCATATTCATATTTAATATTATGATTAGCATAGCCATTTCATTAACTGCTTAAGATTCCCCTAGACTAGGCACTTTGCTTAAACATTTGATCACTCACTCATTCACTTTATAAAACTATGTGCACATTCTGTATAGGAGGTAGCCGTTGTGAGTCCTACAATTACAGCAGTAGAATGAAGACTATTTTACTTCATCATAACACAGTTATTTTCTACGTTTTCTGTTGTAGTTGATGATAAAACTAAGTATCATTTTTATAATGTAAAGCCTTATCATATATGTTTTTGTAAAAGGGAATTAAGATCGAAAATAGTGAACACCCATCATAATACTAAAGAAATGTATTTCTTTCCTTGTTTTTTACTTAAAAGTAAAACAAAAAAAAAAAAAAAAACCTCTGAGCATTCAATTGGCAAGGTACTTCAGTTCCTATTTTTCCCTGTTACACAGGGAGAAAAATTAGAAACTCTGGTTCATCTTCTAAAGCAATCAATTCTTTGATTTTGTGTTGAAAATATGATGTCCCATCTATTTCATGTAATTCTTCTTCAATTAAGTGGTTGTTAAAATGTTTCTACCATTGTCAGTCAACCCTCATCTTATGTTTCTTCTGGGAGGAGATGTGATCTCTCTCACATGTATTCTTAGGCTGTGATCTTAGGTATACGTGTGGATTTCAGTATCCCCATCAGTGTCAATAAACTTAGCACAAACGTCACCAATGGGCCAGACTGGCTCGATTCAAATATATGATCTGAAAATACTCAAGTTGAGAGAGGAGTTAATGACCTGTCTAGACGCTTGCAACACAGATTAATTCTAACCACCAGAAATAAGCTAATGATGTTGTATTTAAAATAAAGGCTCTGATCCAATTTCAAAAGATTTACAGGGACAGTTACCATGGCATCAAGAAAGTGCACAATTTAATAAGTAATCAAACAGGATACAATTCAGGATGATGAGGTGTAGTTCCACAGACTCTGAAGATACTAAAACCTTAAACCTCAGATTATATTCACAGTAACAATGAGGCTTCCAGACACCCATACATCTTTTTTTTATTCTCACAGGGAAGTAAATATTATTCTGTTTTTATTGGTATGAAAACTTAACTTAGAAGACGTTCTATAGATTAAAAAGCAACAAACATAATTGATTGAAAATCTGCATTCTCATTGTTTAGTTTTACCATTGTTTCTTTTTTACATTCTCAATACCTGTTACGAAGGTTGTTCTAGCTAGGTGATATTCTTCTCTATATATTATTCAAATTTTCTTCCCTATTCCAATTTCCTTAATAGGGCAAAATTTCAAGTTATTTTCTATTCTATCTTTCATTTTGAATAATTACACACTAATAGGCATGTTTTAAAGTATTATAAATAGATAGTATCCATCCTTTATTCAATTTCCCCTAAATATTACATCTTACATAATTGTACTTTATCCTGCCTCAGCTTGGTGGGCCAGACTTTGTTGACTCCCCAAGGGAGGAGGAGAAAGGGAGGGAAGGGGAACTTGGGTTGGTATATACAATAAAAAAAAACTTTTAAAAATAAATAATAAAAAGATTAACGAGAAAAATAAGACCACTTAACTGAGTCACAGAGAAATCAAATGCTATTTTTTATTAAAGTTTGTTTCTCTATTTTTATGCTCCCTTCTGTAACTAAATCATGTTCTCAAGGATAAAAGAAATGATGAGTTATCCTTGTATCTTTCATCTCTATACCAGTATTGACTCCTCAGAAATGTTACTGAATGTTAAGTTGAATTGAATAAATATATATTATGAATACATACAAAATAATTGCATGTTATGTTGAATTTAAGAAAGAATTTATACAAAGTATTTATCAGTGTGAGTAAATATCACTAGCTTTACGCTCTCAAGGGCATTAAGAGAGAACAAGAGGTTCACGGTTGCAAAGTCATGTGCATTATCATTTATCTGACATTTATCTCTGTGGATATGTGACTTTTTTCAAAATGTCTGTAAAATATTATTTTCATTATCCATATTAAGATTATAATAACATCTTAACAATAATGATAAAAGAAATTGTCACTATAATGCATTAAACTTATTTAAAATAATTCACATATAAGATGTGCCATAAATATTAGTAATTCTCTACCTAGTAAAAGAAAAGCAAGATAGAACTTCCTAAGACACACTCTTAAGTGTAGTTTCAACTTATTTAGAAGTAGAAGACGATTATTACTGCAACCTTAATCAAACTCAGGAAACAACTGAGCAGCCGTTCACCGGGGAAAGGGCAAGCAGTATTTAAGTGAATTCTAAACTCGACCTCCGGAGAATTGATTGTGAACTTCGCTCTTGACACGATGGCTAAATAAACAATTACTTATTAACTGCCGCCCGGAGGTACACTTTTTAATCTCCTGAACTAGCGATAAAGCGAAGATTTGATTTGGAGATTTAAAAGCAGGCTAGAGACAATTTGCAGCTTAGGTGAGAAAGTAACTGAAAACAGGGAGGCTTGGGTCAAATGGCAAAAATACAATTTAGTTGTTGACCAAGAAGATGGGCTGAGGAGACATTTCTGGGGCTAAATATGCTTGGAACAGTTTCTCCTCCATAGATTAATGACTGGGCCACTCCTTAATGTCACTTAATGGTTTTCCCTGAAGGCCATTAGTATACTGCTGTGCTCTTGTGTGCTCTTTTCGTGGAGGCAACGGCACTTCCATGCCTTTGTATGTAACACTGAAAATGTTACTGAAAAGACAAATATGCTGCTTAGGGTGGTAGAAAGGCTAATGTTTAGCAATCTCAATCACTGGACAGGTTAATCAAAATCCTCTAGGTCAAAAGGTCTCCACCATCAGGATAGAGCTGAGTATCTATCAATGGGTAAAGATATATATTGAGAAGCCTACATTCTGGACTGACTAACAGATGTATCCTTCCTTACAAAGGTGCCTGATGTGCGAGTCCCCTCTGTATGTTGCTTGTATTGGTTAATGAATAAAGAAATTGCCTTGGTCTGATAGGGCAGACCTTAGGTAGGCAGAGAAGACAGAACTGATTTCTGGGCGGAAGAAAGCAGAGTCAGAGAGAGGCCATGGATCTGCCAGAGACAGACACTGGGAATTTTACCCAGAAAGCCACTGCCACGTGGCGATACACAGATTAATAGAAATGGGTTAAGTTAAGATGTAAGAATTATCCAATAAGAAACTAGAGCTAATGGGCCAAGCAGTGATTTAATTAATACAGTTTCTGTGTGGTTATTTGGGGACCAAGCTAGCCGGGCAGGCGAGATGAACAAGCAGGTCCTCCCTGCAACAGATGCCCACCTTCATTTATAAAGTGGAAAGTTAAATTTTCAATCTCTTGCTAAATTTTCAATCTCATGAGATTATGAGTATTCAAACCAAAGCAGAGTTAAGAACTTTTTCTGCATCCATACTTATTCTATATTCAGAACCCATGCTTTACTAATTTCAGATAATTGACAATATAGTCAATAATTAGCAAAAAAAAAATGCTTTAAATGGACTCTTCAAGGATGTTCTGTACTTACAGAAATACTTCTCCACAAGTCTTCTTTCTATTACTTTTCTAAAGTCCTTCAAAATGCAAGTGTACCATTTTAAGTATAGGATTGTGTCCATTCTTCTTAGGAGTTCAGATCCAATGAAACTCTCAAGTAAGAACTGGTGAAGAGCTAAGCACATCTTAAAGCATGCTCACTGTCTCTGGTAAGTCATGCTGAGTGAAAAATTCTTAAAATTTCATTACTAAAATAGTATCCAATAATGACATTGATTTTGTATATTGCAGCCACAAGGGGTAGTAACCCTACCGTGGTTCAATAATAAATGGTCAATAAATGTTTCCTAAGTTTAAAATAGTGCAAAACAAGAGCAACCAAAGTTTTAGAGCCTATTACTGAAAATCAATGTCTTCCTGTCAAGCAGTCTCAAATGTTTTAAATCTTCTTCCATTGATTCAATAAAGTGTCAATTATCTTCACTGTTTCTAGATCTCTTAATACACGAATATAGTCAGGGATGTTTGAGGAATGCAGGATCAAAATGTCATATGATACCATTAGATAAGATGTGAAATATCCATTCATATTTCTACTAATTGTAAAGCAATCCTTAGGAAGGCAAAGAAGAGTAGCAATAAGGTTTGTATAATATTTTCTTCAGTGCTGCTTTGCACTTTGCTTTATACATCACAAGGCATTGTTATGATGACAAATATTACCACTCTGACAAAAATATGTGTTAGAAATTACCTTAGTGAGGAAATTTCATTTAGGCTCATGGTTTCAAAGATGTCAGTGCATAACCCTTGGCTCTGTTGATTCTGGAATTGGTCCATGCTGAGACAGGTCATCAATTACATGAGAAGAAAGTACAGGGGCATGCTATTCACCTTCTACATACAAAAAGCAAAATATGATATGGGGACTAAAGTGAAGATACAACCTTTAAGATTCATACTGTGTGAACAACTTCTTGCAATAAGGGCCGCCAAGTATGTTTCTAGAATTTTGCATGTAGTAGTAAGAGCGGCAGGGCTGCGTCCCCAGCACCCCGGCCGCCTGCTAGCTTATGCCCCGAAATAACAACACACAAATTGTTTCATTTAAACACTGCTTGGCCCTTTAGCTCTAGCCCTTACTGGCTAATTCTGATATCCCGATCAACCCATCTCTAATAATCTGTGAGCACC